>NC_068355.1:154402935-154425435 GCF_020536995.1 Dreissena polymorpha
TTTTTGTTTAAGATTTTTATTCCAGAATTTTTGTCGTTTATATCAATTTATATATGTCTAAATAAAACCATGATATGGTGTGGTATAACATAGGATTTAACACTTTTTGGATGAAAGTAACTAAAGCTTAATTGTATAATTAAAACCACACATAAAAGAGACTATAATTAAGCAAATATCCATCTTTTTCTATTTTAGCAACTATGTCTATTCATACATTATTGTACTTTACTTACTCGATAACTTTAGTCACTTACATCTCGTCTTGTATACATTCTCTACCTATAGCAAACAAACAATACACGTAAACTGAATACATTCTAATTAATGCAAGTCTCCTGTATTACATGCATTACATTTCACACGAAATAAAAGAAAGGGCCAAACGACGCTCCTTTCGTCTGGCATACGTCAACGACCTCTCTCAGATCGATCTCTCGCTCTCGGTGTAAAATTCAACAGGGCAAGACCGGACATGCGCTCCGTGCCTATGGTGCTACGGAGGTATGTCTCCATCCTTCTCATTGTACAAAAAGCCCTCACCGCTGTTGCTGTCGATACTGGCATGCAGAACAGAACGAGAAGACATTGCAAGTTTTGTTCTCCTACCCATCTCATCTGTGCACACAGCGTCAGTCTCCAAGTTATCATAGAACCGCAAAAGCCGTTTGGCAAATTAGTCAACGGCAAACGATATTGTTAGGACAGTTGGCATCATGTTCTTAGCGTGCATCGAGTCGGAGGCGTGTATAATGGCGAGATTCAACCAGTGCGCCTTGCAGTGAGTGTATACAGCTCTCGCGACGATGGCTTGGATGCGAGCCTGGACCCCTTATGCTTCCCGGACATGTTCGACGCACCATCATAACTTTGGCCGCGCATTGTTTGTATGTTTACTCCAAGAGCTTGAAGGATTTCGAGGAAGGCATTAGCCAGAGCTTCGCCGGTTGTAGACTTGCACTCGGCAAACCCAACGAACTCCTCCCGGAGACATGCTTTCCCTGCATCGTAAAATCGAAGGCAAAGAGCCATTCGCTCCATAGTGGCAGCATCAGTGGCTTCGTCCGCCATAAATTCGAAGCAGAACGAATGTACTGGATGTTGGCTGGTCTGATTTTCCGTCGAACATCTCTGTACGGGGCGTCATCAATTAGCAGCCATTCTTAAAATCGCCCGCTTTGTTAACAATCCATTCGGATACATAGTAAAAACAACGATAAAGCGCAGTCGATAATAATCTTATGGATAGTCACCACCAAAAGAAACGTGACCGGATCGATCATGGTAGCTAAATTATGCGTATTCTATGAAGTCGAAAAAAAAACTTTAAGACAGTTTAAGTGTTTTCGATATGAAAACACATCTCTCGCATAGAAAAAAAAAATGACTAACCCGGGCTAGGCATCACATGTTATTGCATTTTTCGATTACTTTTTTTTGTATTTTTCCAACAGCGTACGCACGTGCGTATTTGCGTATGCCCAGCTACGCCTCTGGCTAAATTAACAAAGTCTTCTTATGTCGTCTAACGCATATACACAATTGCCATGCCATAAGACCGATTTCAGGTTTTGCCGTCATTTGACCTTCCTTCGCGTCGAACGTTCATCACGTTGCCGCTTGTGTTCTTAAATCAGCCGTAGTACGATAATTTCACACCCAACCACACAAAGCTTAAAAGATGTGGTAAAAAGTGTGAACTCAGTGTAGCAGTGATAGCCTATTGAATGCACAGAATGTACTTGGGCATCAATGTGGTAAAAAGTGTGAACTCAGTGTAGCAGTGATAGCCTATTGAATGCACAGAATGTACTTGGGTATCAAACGTGATCGCACGATGTGGTAAAAAGTGTGAACTCAGTGTAGCAGTGATAGCCTATTTAATGCACTGAATGTTCTTGGGTATCAATCGTGATCGCAGAAAAGCATATCTATTTTCGGAATAATTTGGTAGATTGCGTTTTAATTGTGTGAGATGCTTTGTCGAGGACTACGCGCGCCTTGTATAAGTCCGAGGACTACGCGCGCCTTGTATAAGTCTCGAGGACTACATGCTCCTTGTATAAGTCTCGAGGACTACATGCTCCTTGGTAAGTCTCGAGGACTACGCGCGCTTGTATAAGTCTCGAGGACTACGCGCGCCTTGTATAAGTCTCGAGGGACTACATGCTCCTTGTATATAGTCTCGCCAAACTGAGCTGGCTAATGACTTAACAGAAAAATGCAATTGCAATGTTAATAAATCAATGGAATACGATTATCGACCTTTTAAGTCATTATATGGGTTCAGAAGTTTATTTTCAGGGACTTAATTTTTCTATCTGTATCGCTCAATTTGAGGTACCTGTTGCATGAATCGCTCTAACCGCAATGTTGGTTGAAGACTTTATGTTGTGACGTAATGTGTGTAACGTAATGAATATAGTTATTGAATATTAAAATTATAAAAAAATGTAATATCCGATAGTATTAATGACGTTACAATGTGTTTCAAAAATACTAAATTAGGCAGACGACAATCTGCCCAATATGACGTTTGGTCTGAGCATCTGTAATTTAGTATGAACTACAAACTGCGTCGTTGTTCCACCATGGTCTTCTATGTACCCCAATTTCCGATGGTTGGATGCTAGCTTTATGAAAACATCGACCGCCTTTGTTTAGTTAAGTGTGATTGTTATAAGGGCAGAAGGAAATGAAAGAGCATTGTGGATACACCTGTCGTTTTATTAATACAATTTCGTAAAGCACACAATGGTTGAAATCGAACCGTTTTTAAAGTCAACAAATGCAACACACAACGAATGAAACCTGGTTGACTGAAAAAAAACAAAAACCTATGTGTTGACCAATATACCGGTATTGCCGTATTTTCGGACGTTGCTTATGTGGTAAAATGGTCCGATTTTACAGGCAACATAATACCGTAATAAATTCCAAGTTTTCCACGCAGGACATTTAAATTGACCTTCAACTACTGTCCACCAAACTACTTCGGGTACTCAGCAAACAACTCCGAGGTTATAGGGGACTGTGAAGGCTCTCCTATCAGTGCTCTTCTGTTTACATTTCTTGCAAATATGTTCGCTGTGTTTACTAGTTGCAGAATTATGATACAGTTTTGAATTCGGAGTTATAACCGCTGACCTAATGACCGGCGACTTCGAAGTTCATGTGATAACAATGTAAATACTGCTCAATATTTCGGGCTAGCTATAAGTCAGACTTTATTTTGTTGATCTACATTTTAAACTGGGACATCAGTATTATATAAATATACTGGTAAGTTTTGGTGTATTGGCAAACAGAATGGTCATTGTTGTTCTAAATAACAGGGACCTATACAAACAAATTTTGACCCGGCAAGGCTCATGTTCGAACTTGGCCTTAAGATCATCTAGATACAATTATTTTTGTTTGTAAAGGTCCCTGTAAATAATTATAAACCAACGAAAAATGTTGTGAATTTAAAAGGTATTTATTACGAAAACACAATTTTATAATTTCACAATACGACATGAAAACATGATTTATTCATGTCATGAATATATTTAAAAATTCTGCCATAATGATAATTACAAGAAGCAGTTCTATTTTTGTTGTCCTACAGGATTAAAATCATAAAACAATTTCGTAAAACGACATGAATATATAATCACGGTGCCTTGCCGAAATCAATGTTATCAATCGTCATTTTTGTCTAAAATAATTATTAATCAACGAAATAAGTTGTTAATTTAAAGGGGCCTTTTCACAGATTATGGCATGTTTTGAAGTTTGTCATTAAATGCTTTATATTGATAAATGTAAATATTGGATCTAAAAAGAGCTCCAGTAAAACATCGAGAATAAAATTTAAAAAATGAAACAAAAGTAGCCCGCAGCAGGGCTCGAACCAGTGACTTCCGGTGTCCTGAAGTAAAATCCAACTTGACCGCTCGGCTATCCTGCCAATGATGTATGAACGACGTATTTTATAGTTTATATAAGCAATCTTTGTAGTTTCACAAAATTAAACGACAACAACAGAACTCTCCAAATTTTATTCAATCGTTTCGCGTTGCAACGCTTTATAATTTTCAGGTTTTTAATCGTCAAAAGATGCATATAATGGCTATATTAGACCATGGTAAATGTTAAGTATTAATGTTTCCTCACAAATATCATAACTAAAACGAAAACTTGCGAATCTAAAACAACTTCTTTCAATTTTGTCAATTTACCAAAACGTGAAAAGATCCCTTTAAATTGTATTTAATATTTGATGTGTGATATGAATATCACAATTTCATAATGCGGCATTAATTAACTATATTATAAATCTATCCATTCCATGATCAAAAACTGATTCCGCTATGATGATAAAACACTTAGAATCAGCATCTCATTTAAAACCACTGCATGCATTTTCGAAAAGTTAACTTAACTGTGCGTTTGCTAGTCTCCCATTTTGGGATTATTTAATATTTTTGTAAAGGATCTGATCAAAAGTATTTTTACCAGTAATACACAAATCCCCATCATTATTTGTTTAAGGAAGGCTTATTGTCACGTAAAGAGTTTTGCCATCTGTTTAATTATGGCATGATTTCATGGAGAACGCTAAATAGTTCTGTAACACTATAGTATGTATCCGGGCAATGGTCAATGGGTTATCATGTTATCTTAGGTCAATGCTGTAACAAATACGAACTGTCACTTAATCTCCGATTGCCTCTAAGCGTATATGGAACAAGTGACTTTAGCAAGTGTCCGGTGCATCCGCGTGTCTAGTACCACCCGGTGGGTACAATCACATCCATTTATATAGTTGTATCTTCAACAATTGTCGTTATCACCAGTAGCTGAAATGTGATTGAACTTACGTTTACTTACACAATAAAGCCGCTTACCGGTATCTAAATGACACAAATTCGAGACCGATTTAACTACATCGGTGGTAAGTACGACTGAATAACCGGACATCAATCGTCGTCAGCCATTTTTATCACTTCCGTACCATGGACGACTGTGCGGTCAAAGTGTAACAAAATCAAGAGCTGTATCTGCTGTAAGTAAAAAAGTTCAAGTTTTAGTTCGAACTGATAACCTTTAGTACAATGGTAATTACAAAGCGGACGGACGATCTATACAGTGCATTGTTTGTAAACATTATGCAATTAATGTATTTAAAGTAAGCACGTTTAATATTCGTTCTGTTTCGTTTTTATAATTGTTCCGAACTAAGAACATGGATACTTAAAAACAACTTACAACGGCTATTAAAGAGACCTTGTCACATATTTTGGCATAAATTGAAGTTTGTCAGTAAATGCTTTATATTGATAATGTAAACATTCGATCTAAAAAGCTCCAATAAAAAACAACAAGAATACAATCAAAGAAAAAAAATCCTCATCTGGGCTCGAACCACTGACCAATGGATTAAAAGTCTAACGCTTAGGCCACCCGGCCACCCGTGCTCATACCATGATTGATGTATTTTATACTTTAAATAAGCAATCCTCGTAGTGTCACAAAATATAACGACAGCAACAGAACTCTTCAAATTATTCGATCGTTTCGCGTTTCAATCCCCCCCCCTTGATAATTTTCAGGTTTTAAAATCGTCAAAAGATGCATATAATGGATATATTAAAGCATGGCAAATGTTCAACATTACTTTGTCCTCACAAATATCATAACGACAACGAAAATTTGCGAATCTGAAACTATTTTTTTTTAATTTGGTCAATTTACCAAAACGTGAAAAGGCCCATTAAAGATTTCTAAAGTGAGCTATGAAGAATCAAACCCCACCAACTAATGACAAGCTGCAACAAGCGCGACACTCGGTTTTAATATAAAAACTAGTATCGAGGAAAACCTGAAAAACAAATACTCTGTTTGTATGCATCACGATTAACGATTTATTCATTACAGGAAATTAATTACTCCGAATAAAAATGTTGGTATTAGTTTAAGTTACAGTTAGGGAATTTTGGTGCACTTTCGTTTTCAGAACTGGTTTCGCACTGTGAATAATTAAATATCTCGCTAATACATTTTGCGGGTACTTTCCTGGTTTTAGATGTATAATGAATTGGAGAAAAAAATTAACGATAACTTTTGTATAGATAACGAATATATAACTTTATAACAATTAAGGAAATTTGATGAAATTATGTAAAACATGTGCTGATTTAATCCGACTGCTGCATTACACAATATTTAATTATACGTTATTGCAGTATATTTATTTTATTGCACACAAATACTTCATACAATTCACGTAAATATAATACATTAAGGTTGGCTTTCATAAACAATTCGAGAATACGTGCATACACATACATTTTTATCACATGGTCCCGACGTATTTGACGTTGATTGTTCTATATCACAGACTTTATCATTATGTAATGTTGGAATCAACGTTAATGTATATACATGCTTATGGAGCTGACGTTTCTGACGAAATTCGTGGGCAAAAATAACAGGATCTGCTAATGGTGTTCAAAATGGACGTCATTTTCGCCAAACGAATATAGTATGGCTTCTCTGCAGCGTATGTGTTGTTGACGTCAATGGTTCTGTTTATAGCAAGTGTCCATTGGGTTGTGACACGAACGATAGACGCCTCGAAAAGGACATAAGTTCAAAAACCATGTTTGTCTCCATGCTGAAAACTTATTCAAAAGGACATAGACTGTCTCATTTGCCACTGTTCTTATAGTGTTTTTTTTTGTGTACGACACGTAGAGCTAATCAGAGTAAAGCCTCGGGTTACAATTACGGTACGTTAGTAGCAATTGTTTTGATGAAATATGAATCTGCATCACGATGATGGAAACTGGTTTCATAAATATAATATTCAAATATTCAAGTCGTACGTGTACATCAGCGTCTGTATAGTGTTCGGTAGCTCTTTGCTTAGGTGGTATATGAACCGACCGGTGCGCAGAACTTTCTTATTTGCCACATTTCCGGTAAGGGCGGTGTGGCACTAAGACGTTAAGGAAATCGCTGGTTCGTTAGAAATGTCGACGGAGCGCTGAGAAATCTAGGTGTGGCCGCATTTGAATGCTCCAAGAAAACGTGAAATAATTATCTGTAAGGGGCGCTTCCATATCAGACGAGCATTAGAAAAGCGTGATCGAGTACGAGGTAAACACAAGTTACCTCATTATCGTTGGGTTGTGACACCGATCGAGACACTATCATGTAACCGGTGTTTGATAAAGAATTATCGAAGATCGGTCCGCACATTGTCGGTTCCCATCTTTGGTGATGTCATTATTGCCGCAGTGTTCCGAATCCGTATTGACGGAGTGTCAAGTGTTCATGATTTTGATAACATAGACCTCCTGTTTTTTATTTTTAGGGAGAAAACGTGCGTAAGTTTTTAAGTTCGAATGCAGAGAGCTAGCTCTTGGCGAGCATTCATCTGTCGTTTAATGAAAATAGGCTGCATGGGCCGATTATATTGTTATTGTTTTATTATTCCACACTTGTGAAATGACATTATCACACACGCGCTAGATTTGCCTATAAAGTACTGATGTATTATATTTTCATGGTTTGTATTGCGTGCTCTAAATTTCTTTTATGGATTATGTTGGTTTATTGTTGTCATTACCCCTATCCTCATGCACGAGACAGATCTTGACATTCGAATGGTACAAAATGATGGGACATGTTTGCATGGTTTTGTCGTTAGAAAATGTTAAAATTCTTATTTGAAAACCTTGAACGCGTGGCTATGCTGCTGCAAGTAAGCATAATAAAGGTTGCATACCACTAAGTTCGGTGCATTTGCATAATCTGTTGACATTATAATAATTATACCAATTGAAATTTGAAGTTAAAATCGGTGCCATAATGAGCAATGTATCAGTAGTAATAACAAATGCTGGTTTGTCAGACAATCTCAACAGGAGTCTGTTGTGCGTGACTACAACGTCTTTGTTTGCTATATACGCCGGAAAAACTTTCATCAGGGACAGGAGATGAAAACAATAATCCTCTGCAACGACATTGAAGTCACCTTACCGAACTTTTTTCCACAAAGGTTTATCTTGTCATATGACAACTTACGCCTTATTATTCTGTAAGTCCTCGATTCCACGCAACAGGAGCGTCATCGCCACCATATCTTACAATTATATGTATAAGAAATCTGAGGCCACGACAATGCGTGCGATACCGCATCAGCCGTTATATATGTAGAAGAATTCCATTAGCAGATACGATTTGATGTTTCTTCTATTAATTAATAAGAATTTCCCTCTACGTCATAGCGATGCATTCTGCACGTTTTATTTGTTTTGGGAGCTGCACGTGTAACTAGTATGGTGGGATGAAAACATGTGATCTTGATGTTTTATTGTAAAATAGGTACTGTTTCATAAAGAACGTGTAAGGGATTCTTATAAACATGGATTGGTAATAAATGAAAATGATCATGACAATTATGAATATGTTGGTAATGATGATATTGACGATATTTATGATGATGACGACAACGACGAAGACGACGACGATGATGATGATCATATCATGATAATGGTGGTGGTAAAGATGATTTTGATGAAGATGATGATGATAAAAAAAGAAGAAGAAGATGATGATGATGATGATGGCGGTGGTGATGGTGGCATAAGTGGTGAAGTCTAACACTAGTATGTATTATTAAGCGAGTTGCAATTATTCATTTTTTCCTCAGAAACTATAGATCAAATCATTAATTTCTTTGCAAAATAGGCAATAAATACGTTATAATTACTTCATTTTTGCCATGTCTATTTATAAGTTTGGAAAATAAATGTATTAATGCAATCACATAACCTCTCTTCATTCATTCAAACGTTTGTTTATTGATATCATACTGGTATCTTAGGTTTCTGGGTTGAAATAAACAATTATGTCGAATGATGCACTCATTAATGGATAAAGCCGATTGTTGAAAATGAATGTATAAATTAAGTTTTACTAAAACTTTAATTATTCACAAACTGCACGAAAAAATTACTTTTTGTGCAAAGGAAATTAGTTTGTATGTTAAACTTGTGTACTTGAAAATATTTATAACAAAGTGCACTTGCTTGTATATAGAAATGTATTCTGTTATTTAATTAAAATAAGTTAATGGTTGCCACAAACCAACTCGCTGTATTTTAACCCATTTATGCCTAGCGTCTAGAAAAAGGCCTTGGCAAACAGCGTAGACCCAGATGAGACGCCGCATGATGCGGCGTCTCGGGTCTGCGCTGTTTGCTTAAAGGAATTTTTGTAAGAATATTCTAAAAATAGAAATAAGTATACCAGACATCCCTAATTTTGGAAATGAATTGATCCAATTTAGAAAGATGGGAGAGTCCACTCTGCATAAATGGGTTAATACTCGATCATTAAGATTTGCAGTGATATATAATATTATAAAAAGGTTACTTATCCATCCATCATTAGAGACAATCTGGACTTTATATCTATAAACGTTTGTTTTAATGCATTTGATATGATATGGACTTACGAAAATAAGAAGGGCAGTTTATTTAATACATTAAAACAATACATTTAGCAGATATACAAAGTACAACGTTAAAACACACGACGATCACACATACGATGTAATGGCAAAATATAAAGGATCAATGCGTTTATTGCATACAATATTAACAATATTAACATTTTATCTGGTTGTGCTTATTCCCAAGTAAATGCCATCATTTAATTTTATCGAATCTCTTCAGCATTGCGTGTCGTTTGAGAACGATGACCGTGCGTTTTGTCAATAAATAGTGTTACCACAGTTTTGGGCCGCCTTGTTGTGTCTGCTGCAGTTTTGGCTTATAGACGTAAAGGGGTGTTTATAGAGAGTACAGATGCTTTAGGACTGTGAGGCGGCAGCGGATGAATAGGAGGACAAGTGAGCAGCGGAGGACATGGCGGATGATTAGAAGGAGTTTAGAGAAGCGGGGGCGGAGGAATATCTGTGCAGCGTAGGAGGTGATGCGGACAAGATCTTTGTTGAGGAATGCGGAGGCCACCCATGCTGACTAAGGGGGTGGCTTGAGGCGCGACCTTTTCATCTGGCCAGTGGATTTTATATGTTTGGTCGTCAACGAGGTAAAACTCCCGGTCAAATATGACATATAGTGAGTTGAACCATGAGTTTAAGTCCATATGTACACAAACCGTGTGACCAACTGACCACTCGATGGTCAATAGTGACCAGATGAACACTCCCGACCTTGTGACAACACTTATCGCGACCACAAATATATTTGGTATGCCCATTTATTGTAGATCAGGTTAACAGAACATGAATTCTTTGGGTAATCTCTTTTGTAAATATTTGAAATGGCCGTTATCAATAATACTCCGTGACCCGTCAAGACATGCAACGACCATTACGTATGCCTTACCCTGGTTTGTGAAACACGAACGTCAAGGATCGGTATTTTCCGTCGCTGAATGAAACAGGACACTCTTCGTGGTCGATATTAAATCATAACTTGCCGAAGTACCCGGGTGACGAAAATGTGACACAGGTTAAGTAAATACATGAGTATCTGTGGTTAAACGTTAAAGCAAATATTGTTTCTATATACGTCCATTTTAGATATCCCGGGGTCAGAACAATGTCACGCATAGTTGTAAAACTATTCTATTTTTGTTGTCTATTTTCGGATCTTCACGCCATAGTTACTAGTGACCTCAGAGAGCGTCCGAGAAAGGAAGTATTAACCAAATGGAAATAAAGGAATTTTAAAAATAAAACTGTGCTTGTTTTTGAGAACATAAAAATGAGCTTTCGAGATTATAATTTTTTTTTATAGATTATACCCTTTCTTAATAAACGACGTCAACACGATTATATACAGACAAATAATTTCTACATTACGCTTTCATCTTTACAATAGTATATAAAACATAAACTTTAAACAAATTATGTTCTAAAATTGGTGTCACAACATTTTGGAAAAATAATCTTATAATGGCCCTGTGTTTTGGGCGAGAATATTTAACAAACGTGTTGCAAACCATGTGTTTTAATTTCAAGCTACGACTTTGCAATATTAACATCTTCGAGTAAGAAATCAATTTTCATAAGCACTCTCACAAAGTATCATAAAATGCGTACTATATTCAAACCTTTAGCAGGGTCACAACCTCGGATTAATCTTTTCATCGTTTACTTTCTTCTGTCAGCAAGAAATACCAACATATCCACAAACAGTTCTACCTGCTACGCAAGAATTCAAACACGGTAACATAAGAACTTATACACGCTAGCACTAATCAGCTAACATGCCAACACTTGCACGCTACGTGACAAGAAAACGTGACCAAACATTTACGGACATCAGTGGAATTGGTATTTTATAATAGGTGTTATTTCTGCAATATTTATTATTTGTGAACACAATGGAACAGGATCTTGTATATTGTGCCTTTAATACCCTGTATATCTTCGGGGGTATTTTTATTTCGTTTCATTAGTCGTAAAGAATTCCCGATATGTATATTAAAAACGGTTAGAACACACACGCAGTACGGACGTGAAAGTTATTTATTAAATATTATATAACTCAACATTTTTACTGTTTTCTTTAAGGTGAATTGCGCTAAGAGATCCTTTCGTTCTGACATCTCCCGATGGTTTGCGGCGAAAAATAAAAAGTGAAATGTGTTGTACAACAAATTATTTTTATAGTTACTTTTACTGTTTTCATCATCATCATCATCATCATCATCGTCATCGTCATCATCATCATCATCATCATCATCATCATCTTCATCATCATCATCATCATCATTATCATCATCATCATCATCATCATCATCATCATAATCATCTTGTTTTGATCATTCGTTCATGTCCATATGACGTAAGTACAGATTATGAAATCGACACGCACTCGGTACAACTTTGCGCAATAATGAAATCAGTGTTTTGTCGCACTGAAATGGAACGTTTTTCTCTCAGACGAGGCACTCATATTAACGACTACACCGGTACTTGTCAATATTAGAAGAAAATGTATGCTGTTTTATTTATATCACACAATGGCCGCTAAGTGTTCTTTTGTCGCGCAACAATATGGTAACAATACGCGCTGTCGCAAACTTTCTCCTATTAAATTAATATGTGCGCGTTAGTGTTTATGTTGACAACAAAACAGTAACTCATTATACACGTGTACCTACGTTGTTTGCACCGTTCTATCGGTTAAGGCCATGCTTTTTCAAGTCGTACGAGTATACTGGTTAGAACAGGGTCACACACAAGCCTTATGTGCAATTTGAGTATCTGACCAGTTTCGTAGAGTTCCGTTAATCGGGACACTCAATTCTTTGAACGACCCACAAAAAGGCTTGTAATGTAATATAACAGACCGAACCCTTATTTACTTTGATACGTACGTAATCCGTTTAAAGAATTGTCCACATTTTTTGAATAGTTTTAGTTCTATAAATACACAACTGGATATGGAATTTGCGTGCTCGAAATAACACAGCCACGGTGTAACTATTTTCGACGCGACCCGACAAGGAGAATTATCAAGTTTCAAAATAAAGCCGTTTTTGTATAGCCAACAGCGGCATTGTATTAATTACATCCCTATTTCAAACTTGTGATATAGTGCTAGTTTTACGGTCTGACTTTGTGCGTCGAGATAATTTGAGTCTTGTTCTGAGAAAACTGGGCATAATGCTTGTGCGTAAAGCGTCGTCCCAGATTAGCCTGTGCAGTTCTCACAGGCTAACACCAGGGACGACACCTTCCGCTTTTATGGTATTCTTGTTTCAAAGATGTCCCCCCTTACTGAAAATCAAGTTTAGTCGGAAAGTGTCGTCCCTGAATAGCCTGTGCGGACTGCACAGGCTAATCTGGGACGACACTTTACGCACATGCATTTAGCCCAGTTTTCTCAGAACAAGACACATTTTATTGATTGCATTTTCAATTACGGTAAACAGCAACAGCAACAACAATACTTATGGAAAGATCCAACGTGAAAACTTCAAATTTTTATGTCTCTCTAATAACATACTCTGTACAATGCAATTTCACGATTATGAGCTCGCTTATATATATATAAATAGATGATTTACACTCAGGCATGATATATTTTCTTTTTTTTCAATGGTGCAATTTAACAGAGCATCGAACATTTCATTACAAAGCATTTTGTTCGCATAAATTTGGTGTGATCCATCAAAACAACTCAACTAATTTGTTGTCTACCGTTTCGTGTAAAACAATAGGTAAGTCTAGTTTCCTTATATGCGCTTTAACATCGCCGCAAAACACCGCTCCACTGCATGAACGTGTGACGTAAGATGACATGATTTACGTTACGTCGTATTGACGGCAATCCGTCATAACGAAAATACCACAGTGACGTGAGCGGTATTGTTTGTTCATGCACAAGAACACGGAATTTGATTGGTTACTCTCCCAACTCGAAAACTATGGCGCACAACTGATGAGTTTCGTTTGACCCATATGTAAAGTTAGGCTTAAAACGTAAATGTATACGTTTGGTCCATAGACGTATGACTAAACGAGGGCCAGTGAACGTCCAATACGTGATCAAGTATTACAGGGATTTGGTTACAGGAGGCTTATTATGTGTTCAATAAAGTACGTAATCCTAACGTCAGGGAAACATATTACTTGTAAAAGAATAAATCAATTAAAATGATGTTATCGTAGTTATATAATCAGAGTAAACAAAAGAACATTATAGATACCACTTGTAATTCGAAGTAATAAAAGACATAGCCCCAAAAAGATAATAAAAAGGGATATTATATTGATAATATCTAAATACTTATATTTATCGCGGACAAGTAGTACAAACATACCTGTAAATTTTTCAAGCCGCACTCATACTAATTTCTGACATTAAAAAAATTAACATCATAGAATATCAGATATATTATTTTATTTATATTATTATTATTATTATTTTATTTTTTTATTTATTTTTTATTATTGAACACGCATGCTCAACGAATACCCCATGCATGCCATTGTCTATAACACAAGATCGATGACTGCGATTCGTCCCTCACCGTTTCATACGCAACTGCTAGAGCTTGCGAACAACTGATTAATTGCGCAAATCATGTCTGGAGGTAAAACATATAAGCTAATTATGTAATGAACTGTAAAAAGAACACTTGAAATTACCGACACTGTTGAATAGACGGGAAACCTGCGTTACACGTCAATATACGGACCAGGACGCAATCAGGAAGCAACCACACCAGCCCAGCGTTCCTGATATAGACACGATTTAGGAACGACTTTGTCGGACAAAATATTTTTTTATGTTATGTTATTCAGGTAACAAAACCCAAATAAAGTCATCGATAAAGGCATTACGGTGCCCTAAGTGGGGCTAAATCCTTTGAAAAATTGGACCAAATACATTTTTGTAGATTACGTATACTTGACTGCTTGCTTGTCGATGGCAGCACATGCAACACTTAATACTAGACTCTATTAATAACATTATTAATAACTCTAACTCTATTAATACTTCAATTTGTTTAAATTATTTATACCGGTAATGACTATGATATATTAGTGCCAACATTATGATATATATCTAACGTTCCGGTATAGTTTTTAGAGAAACATACGAAAAATGATATCAATTATTTTTGTCACAAAAAGGTGTACATTTATGTGTCCAGGAAGAGGGTTACAGTTAATTCACGTATTCGAGGTCGCACCTACAGAGTCATTATTTATGCAGGCAATTAAACAGAGTATGTTGTTTTCATTTTTACAAATGTTACACGCGCAACCTTGTAAACATAATATGGCGTCGTGCATGTAAATCATTTAATAAGCGTTCCGTATGAGTATATGTGCACTACTGAGTATGTTAATTTATCAGTGATCGCTTAAATGGCCACGGCCATGACATCAGCAGCGGTGTTTTTCAGGAATTGAACCTGCTCTGACCACACTCGGTTTTGCGCGCGTCAAACAAGTTTCATACGCGTACATGCGCACTTATGAAAAAACGAAATAAGTTGAACGTCCTTCGAAGAGCTATTGATTGACGAATGTTGTCTGGAACTGTAACACTTCAGAAACACGCGTTGTATTCGTACCTTTTGTTTGGAAAGTTAGAGATTAAGAGATAAAACAACAACAACAAACTAACAAACTTTATAATGCATAATACATATTTAAATAACATCATATTAATTCTCTGTCCAATGGTCAGGCCGAGAGTAAATTTCGCTTTTAATTATTTGACGACGCAAATCACTCAACCTTATAGGCTTCAGGGTTTCAAGCGAAATATCAATTTACACGGTAATACTTGCAAATAACATAGCCTTTAGATTTCCGATACTCGTTTTTGTAAAAATATTATAATAAAAAAAACATCATAAAAACAAACAAAAGTTTGTTGCTCATTTTAACATTTCTTTTTTTAGTTTAGTCAGTTTCTAAGTTGTGCAGAAAGTGCGACCTGAAGGTGCTACCAAGGACGTTATTTGTTATCATGGATATCCACCTGATCTCTTAAGTTTCAAGTAACATTTCCCGGAGGTCGGTGATATTTTACAACGCCTTCTATGATATTTTACAAGCGCAAACGGCAAAGACTTTCTTTCAGCTACGGTGCAGATGTTTGCAACTCCGGAGATCACACACGTGCTATTTTATTTGTATTGGGTTTGTGTAAGTCATATTGTGTGCAGCTATATTGTCATCGGCTTATCCAGATGCGCTTTTTAAATCATAGTTGCTCTGCATATTATTTAGGTCATTCGGTATTAAATCCTTTTTTACGCAGACAATGTCATATGGTTTGAAATATGTAATTGAGGCTGTCGAGCTTCTACGGAATGTAACGAAATTGTACGGAAAAAGCGTGAATGTTTTCGAAATGTTAAGCAACCTCAAGACGAATGCGAATGTCTGTCCCATTTTGTGGACGTATATCTTAACGGTTTATTACTTCTCATCAGCGTCTGCGTCCACGTGATATTGTAATAAGTGGGGCATACCTTTACATTCACGCTTCGGACGTTCGCGCCAATCGCTATGAATGGAGACGCGGCGCGGATAATATGTAGGTGTGAGTTACATATACGCTTGCGCGCGCAGCAGTTGCTGCGATCGTTCAAGTAAGCATCTCTCCCGATGATTTTTGACCTATTTTCAGTAAGTTTTGCAAGGATATTCATCCGCTCGATACTTAAACTTCGAACGTGTGGGCGGTATCGAAGTGGCAGGTCGGGCTACAAAGACCTCGTGAAGAGGCCAGTAGGACCTTTAAATAAACTCTGATACACACACACACACACGCGGTGTCTAAGTTTCTTTTCTATAAAACACGTTTACACACATCGTATATTTAAATATCTATTTCCAGTTGGGTAAGGGAATATAACGTCTTTACTACTTAGTTAAGATGCTACTTATTATATCCAAAGCATTTTAATAGAAGAAAGCTGCTTCTTTTTAGCGACAAATAAATTATAATGTAAGTTAAAGTCAATGCTTCTGACACAATTTTTTTTATTATTCTCGCCTTGTTTTGCTGATGCAAGTATTGCAATAAAAAATGATACATATACAGATTTAATATGCATAATTCTCCAAACAGCAAGCGATCTTGTTAATAAAACACAATAACTATTTGTCAGTCGGCATGAATTTTACGAAAATATAACAACTAGTTGCAATTTGCATTTCTTAAAATATAACACAAAAGCATTGTTCTGGACGAAAAACGTTCTTTCATCAAGCTTGCAGGATTTGTATTTTCTCGGCAGCAGGAGTAATAATGTCCTTCATCTTACGTCATCCAAATATACCAACTCGTGTACGCAATTTAGGTCAAGGAACGCAAGCGGGATATGTTAAAGTCATTAAGACAAATTACTTGTTTGTCTTCTTTTTCATAACAGGAATGAAGTCAAAGCATTATTAACCCATTCATGCCTAGCGTCCTGAAAAAAGGACATTGCAAACAGCGTAGACTCAGATGAGACGCCGCATCATGCGGCGTCTCATCTGGGTCTGCCCTGTTTGCTTAAATGAATTTCTTTATGAAATATTCTAAATATAGAAATAAATACACTTGACACCCCTAATTTTGGAAATAAATTGATCCAATTTAGAAGGATGGGAGAGTCCACTAGACATAAATGGGTTAAGGGGAGGAAAAAAGCAGTTATTTGCGTGCGCGGCGGGGATAAAATGAGAGTAAAGCATAGGTCACGTGTCCAGTTAGTATCACTGTCTAAACTTGATGCAACGCCTTCGTGTGTTGATAGACATCTCACCAGGTTACGAACTCCAGAGGTGGTGGTGACCACAAAATTGACGTACACAAGTTGGTAATCATCAACTGAGAGTTAAAACAAATGATTACTAAAAATGAGGACGCGATGCAAACAGCGATTTAATTGGTACTTTCAGACCAGAATTCATATTGAGATTTGTTCGTGTCAAATGACCAAATGACACCTGATTTGTTGCCATTGAAAAATTGTATCGTCCATTTAAGGTCGGAAGATACCATCAGCTTAATTCACTCAGTATAATTATGACACTTTTTTTCCTTCTGCTTTATTTGCTCATATGATTTTCGCATGTTTTTCAGTTTTCATTGCTCATATGATTACATGTATACCACTTGTTCCATTGGTCTTGTTTGCTCACATGATTATGTCACTTTTTCCATCAGTCTTCTTTGCTCCTATTAATGTGACACTTTCAGATCAACACGAAGTATTGTGTTACTAGTATCTGTAAGGGTTGGATATTAGTAATAGCATCTTAACAATAAACAACTCATCAAATAAGTCGCGGATCGTTGGTAAATTTACACAAAACGTTTACTTTTTCTTCTAAAATTTGACTGAAACAAGTTTTAAAATACGTCCAAAAAGTTCTCACTGGGTACGGTATCAAAAAGTATTTTCTCATGATCTGGAATGCATTGATAGCGATATTATGTATATCGCATTTAACGCATATTCAAAACATCACCTATTAGGTAGTTATTAAAAATTGAGACTAGGGTCGAAAACGGTTACACACGATGAAACAAAAAAGCAACCCAGTTCACTATACCTTACAGGCTTTATTAACCCATTTATGCCTAGTGGACTCTCCCATCCGTCTAAATTGGATCAATTTATTTCCAAAATTAGGGATGTCTAGTATATTTATTTCTATATTATTTTAGAATATTTCTTACAGAAATTCCTTTAAGCAAACAGCGCAGACCCTGATGAGACGCCGTATCATGCGGCGTCTCATCGGGTCTACGCTGTTTGCCAAGGCCTTTTTTCTAGACGGTAGGCATAAATGGGTTAATTTACGTCTGGTATGAAGTAGATCCATCTCGCTTGCGTTGCTCTGTACCAGACTGTGCATTCGTGCAGTCTGGTCAGGTGCTACCCTGGCAACCAATGAGACCACGAACACTTGTATCATTCAACCGATTTATGCCTAGTAGACTCTTCCATCCTTCTAAATAGGATCAATTTATTTCCAAAATTAGGGATGTCTAGTATATTTATTTCTATATTAAGAATATTTATAACAGAAATTCCTTTAAGAAAACAGCGCAGACCCTGATGAGACGCCGCATCATGCGGCGTCTCATCTGGGTCTACGCTGTTTGCCAAGGCCTTTTTTTCTAGACGTTAGGCATAAATGGATTCATAGCTCACATGATAATTACTGTCCATACTGCGCAAATACGCAGGCTGGTCTGGGGCTGCGCTGGCCGCATATGACATATGCACCATAACCCAGGCAAAATTACTTCCTACGCCGCATCAACTTACAACGCACCTAGCTATAAGACATTTCAGTAAGCGTTCTTTATTAACTTGCAGCGAACATGTCTACGTTGTTTTTTACGTACCGCGACGAATGTTGTTCTTACCTCACGCGGTTTAGCCGATGAGTCACTACTTTCACGAATGAATATTTTTTTGACGTGTCAATTAAACAGCACATCATGCTTGCTGCCAAACATGGCACGGATTTAGCGATGACACCGATGCCCACACATCGGGTCACATGGATGCATGCATAACATCTTATTAATAACAAAGATATGGGAGCCTGCTAAAACAAGTTGGTATAGGATCAACAAGACATTTTCACCTCATTGTATATACATAATCATAACAGCCATTGCAAAAATTTGCAAAGATTTGTATATAGTTTGAAGAAACTAATTTGGGAAAATGTCTAGTGGCCTTTCCAAAAAATTATCGGAAATTTGCAGCTCTGGTTAAACTCATAAAAAACTTTGGACCAAAACAACTTCGACACTGGAAACAACCATGACACAATATACATGTACATATAAGGAATCAAAGCACAGCATAATTGATTGCCAAAATAATAGTAAATGCACTTGCAACGGCAGATGTCCAATGTTTGACGTTGCAATGAAAAATACTGCTGGCCTTTGAACGCACCGTGTGGTTTTATGTGAACATGGTAGTGTACTAGTAGTTAAAATGTCATAGACGTGCCGTACTTGGTACAGGTGCATGATGCACCTAGAATTCGTGGTAAACAATTATTTTGTGCAAACATGCATCATTGTACTTATACAAATAGTCAAAACGTAAAGCCACGATGCTAACATTGACACCATTGGAATTATACAAATAATACAACTTCAGAAACAACTCATTGAGGAAGTGTCGCTCGTATTGTATTTAAGGCGTGGCTTATTGCCAATATTATACAGTTCAAAACATACAACACAATACTTTTTATGTTTGTGCTTTTTCGGAAACAACTTATTTTAAGTACAGGTCTGCAAAAAATATCTTTATTAGTATCATCATTTCAGAAATAGCATGTGCGTCCTCTTCGCAGAGCACCCAACCATCAATCAGAAATGCAGGACTCGTTAGCAATCAGCCAACTAGCAATTAATAGCAGGACTCGTTAGCAATCAGCCAAGTAGCAATTAATAGCAGGACTCGTTAGCAATCAGCCAAGTAGCAATTAATATTCTATAAATAAAAATCATCAATAGCGCTCTATTTTTATTTTTTCTTGGTCGTGCTTTTGCCAGATATTTGTTGAGTGCTTGCATTGCTGTAGGTGATGAAAATTATTAATCGATTAGAACTGGTATGTAATCATGTACGAATTTTACGAAGCAAATGCTTGAAGTGGTACCGCTGAGTGCAGGTCTGCGAAAACGCGATAGCGAAAAGTCGTTTGGTTCAAAGTTGTAAGATCGATTTTGTCTGTCACCAGATAATTTTTAACTTTTTATCTGAATTAATTTTGCTCCTAGAACTAGTTGAACCGCGTGGACGTATTGGGAACCCACTTTTCGTTTGCACTTACCGGTAGGTCGAGAGTTATAATGGACTGTAATGGTGAGTACCAATAACAATAAAGATCGGCAAATTGCAAATTGGTCGAGAATGTCGAATAAACTTACTTCTTCGGTAATATTCAGACGAGTGTGAGCCCAGAATTCCTACATGCATACGCCAGCTACATCAATTGTTGGGGACACATCGAGGAAACATTGGAAGTTGGACTTCTCTAGAAGCAGGCGCGCTCTATGGAAACTAGGCTTAATGCATGTACGTAAACTGTCGTCCCAAATTAGCCTGTGCATACCACACAGGCTAATTTGGGTCGATACTTCCCGATTCAAGTGTGTTTTCGCTAAGAAGAAACTTCATTCGAACGAAAAATAACAGTAAAGCGGAAACCTCGTCTCTGATCAGCCTGTGAGGACTACACCGGCTAATCTTTGACGACACTGTACAAACATGCAATAAACACAGTTTTCGCAGAAGGCGGCTCGTATACGAAAATGACCTTAACTGTTTTTACTTGAGCATGCCATTTTGATATAAACCTGTTTTCAAGGGAAAAAAGCCAGAAAAAGTCCATCTGCTTGGCACGCATGCGCCGGAATAGACTTTGTCTATCCTTGCACAGCGTATGGTCCTGCCAATACGTTAACCCACTCAATATTCGCTCATACTTTATAAATCAAATAATGCAATATGACACAAACTTGAAACAGAACAACACTAATTTCGTCGTGTTCTGAGAAAACTGGGCATAATGCATGTGCGAAAAGTGTCGTCCCAGATAAGCCTGTGCAGTCCGCACAGGCTTATCAGGGACGACACTTTCCGCCTGAACTAGATTTTTGCTAAGAAGAGACTTTTTTTAAACAAAAAATATCATAAGCGCGGAAAGTGTCGTCCATGATTAGCCTGTGCGGACTGTACAGGCTAATCTGGGACGACACTCTACGCACATGCATTAAGCCCAGTTTTTTTCAGAACACGACTCATTTTCTAATGACCCAAGTTTCCCACGGCACGGTATAAATAGTAATGACACTTTAAAATGCAAATAAAATTTAAGTTAACACTTGTCAAGCCATAATGTTCGAACATCGTGAAGGTACGTTTTGAACAGTACAATCAATATCCCAGTCGCAAAAGTACAACCTCATAAAGGTTTGAGTGACACTACTTTGGCGACACATGTGAATTATTCGTTCACAAATGTCGTATCGCTAATGCAAGGGGTCAAACATTTACGTTAGTTTTGCACCTAATTCGGACGAAATGGCTTACATAAATTTAACACATAATATAATAAATGATGTAAACATTGTCAGTGAAATATGTCGTCTACATATCAATGAAATATACAAGGAAATAATTTCGCACTAATTTTAGGAATGTGTGACACTGCAAGGTGTACTAAAATTTCGCGATAATTCCTGACAGTAGATTTAATGTTATTCAGCTTATTTCGTGGGTTACCTTACGTTTGACAAACGCGAAATTCTCATTTATTTGAAACGCCATTTCTAGTCTACAGAGACATTGTGAAATGCACTGTTACAGAAACATATTATTTGTACAGCCATATACAGTATTATCATGATCGATTGTGTCTGCTTAGTCGCTGTTTGTCCTAACTAGAGTGCTTGATCGTTTTAAGTGCATACAATTTTAATGAAAACATCAACATAGTTGTCATTTAGCATTTATAATAGAGCTTTATTACATATACTGCTATATACGCGTTAACATACTAGCATTCAAAGGGGCCTTTTCACAGATTTTGGCATATTTTGAGGTTTGTCATTAAATGCTTTTATATTGATAAATGTATACATTGGATCTTAAAAGCTCCAGTAAAAAAATCAAGAATAAAATTAAAAAAGTAAAAAAAAGTAGCCGGTACCAGGGCTCGAACCAGTGACCCCCGGAGTCCTTGAGTTAGTCTGAAGTAAAAACGCAATAGCCCTATCGGCTATTCCGCCGGTAAAACACGGGTTAAGTATTTTATACCTTATATAAGCAATCTTCGAAGTTTCGTAAATTTAAACGACAACAACAGAACTCTCCAAATTATTCAATCGTTTCGCGTTGCAACGCTTTATAATTTTTAGGTTTTCAAATCGTCAAAAGATACATATAATGGCTATATTGGACTAT
>NC_068355.1:154427935-154527935 GCF_020536995.1 Dreissena polymorpha
CACAATAACAGCTTCGTGATAAGACTTTGTCTGTGCGTCCGGTCAAACAGCGTAAGATTTGTGTTAAACATTAATTTTGTGTTGTTTAATATATTAATGACCCAGCAAAATTTGTAACGTTATAATGTGTATTTAAGTACTATGACGTCAATGATAACCTCGATACATTACATCATTTGACCTGTTTCGCGATGCATCTTATGCAGCTAGTTCATTGATCAATTTAAGGGTACACATGCACAGTCTGAGTTTAAGTGTAAAATAAAATTAACTTACACATAAGGTGTGCCTGGTGTCAGACGATTTAATCGATACTTACACGACGCTTCCGCTTAAACTTGTCAAATAAAGCAATAAAGTAGTCCCTAGGTGTGTCAGCTAATTATGGTCCGTCAATCAAATTCTTTGCATACTGCCCCGAAACATTCAGTACGTTGTCAACGTCATTAACGGAAAAACGACGTTAAGTTGCGTATGTAAGTATCTGGGATGGTTATTGAACTTTACTGTATACATTAAGTGTGTATATATAAATTTACAATGCATTGAGCTCCATGTAAAAATGTAGTTTTGCGGTTAAAATACTTTATTGATTTGATAGTCGGTTACTATCTATAACGTAAGACATGCTTGTTAATTTAAATATAAGTTAGCTGTAGCAAATCACTATAGTTTTTAAGTTCTGTGAATATTACGCGCATAATTTGTGTAATTCAAATGATTTAGGGACAATTAAAAACTTTTACATCTGTTTGCAGTTTTTTTTATTCGCGCAAAATGATCAAAATCCTAGTTAGCTGCATGCTTTGCACGAATGTGAACACCGTTTTGCGAGCGCGCTTTGTCTTCACAAATACATAGCGACTTAACTAATACGCAGCGTCTTTACAAATTCGAAGCCTAACAGCCTTTAAAAAACACTAAAACTTGAATTCTTTTCATGACACTCAATTGAATTTACCCTTAGAGGAAACACGCCGTTAAAACTCACAAATATCTACAAAAAATCCGGTTTTCCACAGGGATCAAAAACATTGTTATTCTAATTATGTATAAACGATATGACATTGACATGAGCTGATAATATGTATATGCTGATGATTTAACTTTACATGCATCCGGATATTTTTGGTTTCCATAAAAAATGCATAATAAATGAGATTGCATTTATAAATGGTGTTCACTTTGTAACACATAATTAAATCTTTAGAATCTAGAATAATTAATTGTGCTGATTCGGTCTATGCATACAACTTACAATTCTGGTCAATTAAAATAAAAATAAATGGAAATTACTTGGAAGACGTATAAGGGCGAAAATACTGGGTGCTGGTGTTGATCAAACCTTTAATTGACATGCTCAAGTACACCAAGTCTGAAAACGGTCGCGCAGTATGGCTGTCGATGTTTCAGATGTTATGGTTGATTTATTATAACTCTAATTATTATGATGATAATAACTATTATCGTTATTATCATTATATGGTTTTTCTTTTTCTGTGTCCTTGATACAGCTATTGAGATCACTTCGAACAAATGAAAAGGGCATTGAAGTTGGGCACTTTAAAGAACCGTGGTACCATAGGAATATTTCACAACTATAAATCATGCGCATTATTAATAAGAAGTATCCCAGGCTACCGTCGTTGAAAACAATTATTGATATCATTAACCTTTAAATGTGTACCCCACGGTAGAAATTCGCGCACTAATGTGTGTCATTTTCGCACCCTGGCCTCTTAAAGGGCGAATTCTTACCCCCGAGACTTTTCTTGTCGAAGCGTCATCCGCTATGGTCATGATCAGAGGTGAACGTAGTTGACAAGTTATGTCCCGGAGGTAGGTAACTGACATCGACATAGTGTCCGGTAACCGTGTCCTCAGCCAACCGTGAAGATTGAACTTATCTTATGAGACCAGGACACGTTGCGTGACTTCAAAGTGAGAACGATAGCTCCTGACCAAACTGCGCGAAAGCACGGGCTGGCCTGGCGCCACTCTGGTCGCATATTGCATACGGCCCATTGAAGCGACTTTATTAAGATCAATATCAGTATGATCATTATCGGTATCATTATCCTCAATATAATGTTAAAAGTTCCTGATGCTGTTTCTGGTGTTTTATTTTTTCATGTTCATACTTACATCTTCTTTCTTCACTATCTTTCATGCACTATTTGTACTGAACGTAGTTTTGTAATAACTGTCTGACCTATTACAGCTTAGTGGACAGAGCACATTGAATGGACAGGATCGAAACACAAACGACCACTGAGGGTGAAGTCGTAAATCAAACATGCGTAAAAATTGACAGGTGTCACATATGAACATCTTTTATATACTAATTGAGCATAACTGAGCATCTTTTGTATACTAATTGAGCATATTTATAGCACATTCCTTTCTGGATTACGAGTGTTTACGCAAGGAACTTGATCTGAGTATCGCGACTGTCACGTTTTGTTATATTTTTTATCCCTGCAACAGTATTTTAATGTGCCCACCTGGTTGAATGCCGATACATTAGAACAACCATAGAACTATAAATAACAACATAATAATTACTTGTTATTGTTCAGATTGCATTATAATGCACAACATATTTTACCTCTAGAATGCGGAATACAAGAGTAATGTTATGTTAAAAACGATAACTACTCGTATATATGTATTATGATCGGTAAGTATATGCATATATTCTTTAACTATGGTGTAAAATTACTGCGTCACAGGCACGAATGCCTCTTTTCCGCCGCCGAAAATACAACGCGAAGATCATCAGCAGCTATACCATTATTCGCCGTTGCTCATTGGCGTCGCACTGAAGTGCGGCGACTCGCTTGTAGTACGTTTGTTTTCGCTTATGAGAGAAGAAGTTATTTTACGGATCAATGTATATATTTTTTGTTGTCAGAATATCATGCAAAGTCGTGATTTTTTGTGTAAATTAGTGTACATAAGTACTGTCAACGGACTTTTTTTCGACGAAGTTTTGTTAAGCCCCAAGGACAGACGCTGTCGACAACTCCGGGAAGACTTTTGCATCGTTGTAATCAGACAAACATAAGCATTCTGACATCCCCTTGACACAATTTTCATAATAACGCGCAACTTTAAACTTCCCCCGGGCATATTTTTGTATTTGTTTCCGTGTTGAATTATACATCCTCTTTAAAAAATAGTCCCGTCAAAATTCCATTGCTCAATATTGTCTTATATTGATAGTGCAGCCTCTTATTTTGTTCCCGTTTCTAAATGTTTACCACTAGTATTTAATTTATCTTCCGCCACCCGTGTTAGATTTTGATTTGCACTGGTAACCTTGTTTTGCAAGATAAAATTGGTTTGACCAAGGTCAACATCGTTATTTGAGCATCGTTATATATCCTTCAACTAAATATGTGAATATTTTAAACATAAAACTGCAAAAAGAAAAGTTATTTACACCTGTGCTGCTGGACATTCATTATTCTTGTTTTTTTTTACAGATAAAATGGTATAATACATTTATATTGGTAAAATATATGTTTCTATGTCATTATCAAACTTGAGATTGCAGTATTAATATGGCTTAATTCTCACTGAAATGCTGAACTGTTCCTGTATTCCAATAGAATATTTATTACTTAAATGTATTGCTCTAATTTCTATGTATGTATTGCTTTATTCTCCGTGTATGTATCGCTTTATTCTCCATATACTAGTATTTATTGCTTATTCTCCATGTATGTATGACTTTATTCTCCATGTATGTATTGCTTTATTCTTCATATACTAGTATTTATTGCTTATTCTCCATGTATGTATTGCTTTATTCTCCATGTATGTATTGCTTTATTCTTCATGTATGTATTGCTTTATTTTCTATGTATGTAATGCTTTATACTCTATGTATGTAATGCTTTATTCTCTATGTATGTAATGCTTTATTATCTATGTATGTAATGCTTTGTTCTCTATGTATGTATTGCTTTATTCTCTATGCGTGTGATGCTTTATAATATATGTATGTAGTGCTTTATTTCCTATGAAAGTAGTGCTTTATTATTTATTAATTTATTTATGGCATTATTCTTGTATTGTGCATACAAATCTTGGAAAGCAAGTGCATGATTTGCATAAAATATTATCAAACGTGTTTATTTGTACAACATACGATTTTTGTTTCAATATTATTCGTGTGACAATTGCGCTATATGGATGCCCCAAAGTCAGTTTATTCTTTTGTTCATATCTTTTATTTTCGTCTAATCAAAAATGTTGTGCAGTGAAACTTCAAATAGGGAAGTACAAAACAAACGCGCCATACAAAAGACGCCACATTTAAGACGTCTCATGTAACATTTATTTAACAATACGTTAATTAAATAACATGCCTAACCTTTAGACAATACGTTCTGCTACGGCGAGCACCAAACAAGTCTGCAACAATATTTTACTTAAATAAAAATAATAATAGCTAGTTTGGTTAATGTGTTTGCACTTGGCTAGCAACCGCCAATACATCATAACAACGCATCCATCCATCTGTAACATAGGGCAGACACTGCCAGACAGAGTGTTTTATTGTGTTCTATATATGGAAACACATTCTTAAATAAGACATCATTATGCAAAGCTTTGTAATAAAAGTTTAACGTTTCCGACTTTTTTTAAGAAGACGTCGGTATGCCAACCATTGCTATAAAACTACAGTATTTTCGTCTTTGTAGTTTATGACTATAGCATCTTTTATCTTAACGCCAAAGGCGCGATCTATTCCACGATTTCAAACGACGTTGTTAGCGGCAAGACATCCAAACAAACAGACATACTACGAAAATCATTTATAATATCTCGAAAGCAATATCACAGCAACGACAGCAGTTGTGCACAATCACGGCTTCGATTTGTATTACCAATATTACGATTACGACTAGTATCCTCAGTATTACAACTACGACTGGTATCACCAACATTACGACTACGACTGGCATAACAAACATTACGACTACGACTTGCATCACAAACATTACGACTACAACTGGTAACATCAACATTACGACTACGACTGGCATCACCAACATTACGACTACGACTGGAATCACAAACATTACGACTAGTATGACAAACATTACGCTTACGACTGGTATCACAAACATAACGACTAGTATGACAAACATTACGACTACGACTGGTATCACAAACATTACAACTACGACTGGTATCACTAACACTATGATAAGTATGAAAAACATTACGACTACGACTGGTATCACAAACATTACGACTACGACTGGTATCACCAACGTTACGACTATTATCACAAACATTACGACTACGACTGGTATCACAAACACTAAGACTGGTATGACAAATATTACGACTACGACTGGTATCAAAATCATTACGACTACGACTGGTATCACCAACACTACGACTATTATCACAAACATTTTGACTACGACTAGTATTCTCATTATTACAAATACGACCGGTATCACCAACAATACGACTACGACTACTATCACAAACATTTCGACTACAACTAGAATCATACAACATTACGATTACGACTGGTATCACCAACACTACGACTACTATCACAAGCATTACGGCAACGACTGTTATTACCAACACTACGACTACGACTACTGTCACCAACCTTACGACTATGACTAGTATCGTCAACTTGACGACACTGACATTCAACTCCAACATAACGATTTCACCTGGAACTTCCAAAAATTCTAATTACCCAAACATAAATCTAACCGGGTGAAGTACCTGCATCATTAATATTTATTTATTTTATACTTTCCGGTGGTTTATAGAGAAATATCAGTGAATTAAAACTGATAATTTCACTGTTTCAAACAATGAAAATTATCAGTGAAAATTATCGATAATTTTCACTGTTTATGTTAAATGACGTCATTTTTTGGACGAAATGACGTCATTTTCCCAACGTAATTCTTTAGTTAAACTCTTTAACAATGGATATAAACTGTGAAATAAAGCATAAAATAAAAAGAAAATTTGTTGGGTTCGGTGGATTATCGATTTTAATTCACTCGTGATCATATAAAATGTATATTTTCACTCGTGGCTGCGCCACTCGTGAAAATATTATTTTCTATGATCACTCGTGAATTAAAATCGATAATCCACCGAATCCAACAAATATCCTCATTATAATGCACAAAAATAAATTTCGGTAACTGTTATTTTATTTTCGCTTTTTAGCGACTGTTAGTACCAGTTACCATAAGTCAGGTATAATTTGTACCCACATCTTTTGAAGAAAAGCTTAAAGGGGCCTTTTCACAGATTTTGGCATGTTTTGAAGTTTGTCATTAAATGCTTTTTATTTAATGCTTTCCGGTGGTTTATAGAGAAATATCAGTGAATTAAAACTGATAATTTCACTGTTTCAAACAGTGAAAATTATCAGTGAGAATTATCGATAATTTTCATTGTTTACTGTGAAATGACGTCATTTTTTTGACGAAATGACGTCATTATCCCAGCAAAATTCGTTAGTTAAACTCTTGAACAATGTATATAAACTGTGAAAAATGCATTAAATAAAAAGAAAATTTGTTGGATTCGGTGGATTATCGACTTTAATTCACTCGTGATCATAGAAAACATATATTTTCACTCGTGGCTGCGCCACTCGTGAAAATATTATTTTCTATGATCACTCGTGAATTAAAATCGATAATCAACCGGATCCAACAAATATCCTCTATATATTGATAAATGTAAACATTAAATTTTAAAAGCTCCAGTAAAAAATAAAAAATAAAATGTAAAAAAGGAAAAAAAAGTAGCCCGAAGCAGGGCTCGAACCAGTGACCCCCGGAATCCTGAAGTAAAAACGCATTAGCCAACTGAGCTATCCTGCCAAGCGTATATTAGATGCGTATTTTATACGTTATATAAGCAATCTTCGTAGTTTCACAAATTTAAACGACAACAACAGAACTCTCCAAATTATTAAATCGTTTCGCGTTGCAACGCTTTATAATGTTTAGGTTTTAAATCGTCAAAAGATGCATATAATGGCTATATTAGACCATGACATAGTTGTCAGATACAGCCGTGATGCTGCTACTATCTCCTTCATCAGGTGGGTCCATATTCATCGGACGTTTCGGCACTGTCCCACTACGTCCTCCTATCCACTTCTCCTCTCTCTTCCGCCATAGCCACAAGGAAGCAGACTCCGTTTCACGTGCAACAACCGATATGGCCCGTTTCCGGACCTGTCCTGTAACCCCTAGTCTGCTGAAAGTGCGCCACAGTGATTGTGCTGGGAAACCTCTGCAGCCCACCTCCACTGGAAAACACCATGCCTTCCAGCCTTTCTCTGTGCAGGTATCTGTGAGGGCCTGGTACTTTTCGCGCTTCCGTTCGAAGCTCTCTTCAATCCGCTCCTCCCATGGTACTGTGAGCTCCACCATCACAACCTGTTTTGATGCCGCTGACCACAGTACTATGTCGGGTCTCTGGTTTGTCACGGTGATCTCCTGTGGAAACTTGAGCTGTTTCTTCAAGTCTGCTTCCATTCTCCAATCTGTTGCCGTTCCAAGAATCCCACATGCGCGTTTGGCCTTTGCCCCTTCTTCTCCGGCTCTGACAAAGGAAATGAATGAGGGGCCTTTGTTGGTCGTCTTCTGCGCTTTTCGTGCTTGATCTAGATGATCGGCCATTGAAGCAAGAACCCTGTCGTGACGCCATCTGTATCGACCATCAGACAGGGCTGTCCTGCATGAGCTCAGGACATGCTCCAGATTCGCTGGTCTTCCACAGAGCTTGCAATCTGGCTTTTCGGCAAAACCCCAAGTCACTAGGTTTGTTGGACTTGGCAGCACGTCGTAGACAGACTTGAGCAAGAAACTAAGTCTGTCGCTTTCCATGGTCCAGATCGCATTCCATGTAAGCTTTCTCTGGGGTACTCCCTCCCAGTTCAGCCATTTTCCCTGTTTCCGTAGGGTAACAGCTCTGGTGAGCCTGGATTCTTCCTCCATTCGGCGAATCTCTTCCTGCACTTGGGTGCGTCGGTCTTTTGCACTGGCTTTGCTCCACTGCGAACGGGTGACGCATCCGAAGCCTAGTCGCCCGTGTGCAACATTACCGACAATGTCGCTGTGCCGAAGACGAGCCTCAGCCTCTTCAACTGCCTTGTCAGCCCTCCACTTTCTCCCGGTGTTGACCTGCACTCCTGCTTCTCTAACCTTCTCATCTCTACTGTCTCGTAGCATAATGACTTTCCGAGCCTTTGTGACCTTGTATTCCTCCGTCAGTGATCTGAGAGGTATCTGCAGCTTGCTGCCTGTGCAGTACAAACCGAGGCTGGTGAAACTCTTTGGCACCCCCATCCACCTCCTGAGGAATGAATTTATTGTCCTCTCCATTGCTTCCACTGTTGATGACGGTACACTGTACACCAGCAGCGGCCACAATAGGCGTGGTAGGATGCCATGTTGGTAAATCCAGGCCTTGAATTTTCCTGGCAGACCACACTTGTCCACATCTTTCAACCAGTTCTCCATTTGCACTACCGTGTCTTTGATACTCTGTTTATCATTGAGTGAGTCTCGAAACCACTTCCCGAGGCACTTCACTGGTTGCTCCTTAACAGTAGGGATGAGCTGATCTTTGATTCTATATCTTGCACTCTTTTGAATCTTTCCTTTCCTCAAAACCATGCTCCTTGATTTCTGGGGTTTGAACTTCATTCTGGCCCACTCGATAAGTTCGCCAATGTCTTGCAGCATCCACCTTCCCTCGACGTACGACTTTGCTGTAATAGTCATATCGTCCATAAATGCCCTCGTTGGTGGTTGGATACACCCCGAAGTCATTTTGGGTCCTCTTGATGGCTTCTCCGCTGACTTCACTATCAGATTCATGGCTGCTGCGAACAGCACCACTGAAATTGTGCACCCGGTAATGATGCCTACTTCAAGTCTCTGCCAGTCAGTGGTTATTGCCCTTGTTGAAAATCTCATGATGAAGCCGTCGAAATAGTGCCGCAACATCTGCCGAAATCGAACGGTTACATGATACAATTGTAGAGTCTTTTGTATCATCTGATGCGGAACAGAACCATATGCATTTGCTAGGTCAAGCCAGATCACTGCGATGTCTCCTTTGTTCTCGCGTGCTTCCTTGATGATTTGGGTGATGACACTGGTATGCTCGATGCACCCAGATACACCGGGTACTCCTCCTTTCTGCACAGCTGTATCTATGTACTTGTTCTGAAGCAAATAAGAGGTAATTCTTTTTGAAAGGACAGCGAGGAGTATCTTCCCTTCCACGTTCAGCAAAGAGATAGTCCTGAATTGACCAAGGGTTGACGAATCCTCTTCTTTAGGAATAAAACATCCCTCTGCCTTCAGCCATTCTCTGCAAAGCTCTCCTTTCCTCCAAACAACCTTTATAAGCTTCCACAACCGTAGCAAGATCTTGGGGCAGTTCTTGTATACTCTGTACGGTACTCCATTGGGTCCTGGTGCTGAAGACGCTCTGGCCTTCCTTACAATGTCCTTGACTTCTTGCAACCTAGGTTCTGCGCAATCAAAGTCATGTTCAGGATCATCTGGTGTGAGCAACTTGTCGCACTCGCCCAGTTCCTTGTGACGGTCGCTGTCACTGTACATATCTTTGATGTACTTGTTTGCCTCCTCTTTTGTGCATTGAAGTTCGCCTGTCTTCTTTTCTCCGAGCAAACGCTTCACAAACTGAAATGGATTGCTAGTAAACTGAGCTCTCTTTCGCCTTCTCTCGTGTCTCTTCCGGCGCAGATTCTCTGCTCTCCGTAAACACTGGATCTCCTTCCGTACATCATCTCTCAGTTCTGCCAGACCTTGTTTCTCCTCATCCTCTGCTTGTCTGTATCTGCTTTTCAAGCGTCTGAGTTCTCCCCTTAGGTTGGAAATCTTCTGCAGTCTTCTATTCCCGCCAACCTTGGGTTGTCCGACTTTCTCTTTAGCTGTTCCGAATCGCTCTTTTCCAAATGTGTAGATCAGCTCAGACATGACATGCAGCTTGCTCTCTACTTTGCCTTTCAGAACGTTCTCCATTACCAGTTCCAGCTCCTCTTCAAACGCCTTCCACTTCGCTCTCTCTGTACTTGCGGGCCACATCACTTTCTTCCGTCGCTCTGTAGATTCTACCGCAGCTCGATCTTCAGTCCTCTCTGCGTTATCAATGGTAACCTCACCCTCTTCTGATGCGTGGAGGCTCTGGACACTGTGGTGTTCATCCTGATCCAGCTCCTCCTCCGTCTCACCAAGTTGCATTGCGCGTTGCAACAGATTTAGGATTGGTGCGCATCCCATCTTTGTGCGATGAATCTTCAGTCCCACCTTATTCTTACACACCTTCCCACAACTACATGTTCTTGCCCAGTCCGTGTTCTGATTCGTTGTCGGTTGATCGGGCGTGTTCGTTACCTGTTGGCTTGTAGGTCGATCATCCTCCCCCACTCTCGTACGACCTTGGGGGTATTTCTTGTGTTGTCTTTCTGTAGCTTGCTCGGGTTTCTTCTTACGAAGAACGTAAACTGACTTGCTGGGACAGTTTACCCCTATGCCAGTCTTTCCTAGCTGCCACCTGTCTCTCCATGGTGTCACTGTACTATTCACAGTTGTCAGCTGGTCTTTCCCAACAGTCACTGGATATCCAGAAGATATAGTTGTCAGATACAGCCGTGATGCTGCTACTATCTCCTTCATCAGGTGGGTCCATATTCATCGGACGTTTCGGCACTGTCCCACTACGTCCTCCTATGGTGTGCCGACCGGAAGTGATCAATTTCCGGCCAGGAGATAGTAAGCCTCCGCTACACTTCCTCATCTGCCAGGTCTCGGTGGCCAGTCCCTAGTCGACAGCCCTGTGTCCCCCTATCCACTTCTCCTCTCTCTTCCGCCATAGCCACAAGGAAGCAGACTCCGTTTCACGTGCAACAACCGATATGGCCCGTTTCCGGACCTGTCCTGTAACCCCCAGTCTGCTGAAAGTGCGCCACAGTGATTGTGCTGGGAAACCTCTGCAGCCCACCTCCACTGGAAAACACCATGCCTTCCAGCCTTTCTCTGTGCAGGTATCTGTGAGGGCCTGGTACTTTTCGCGCTTCCGTTCGAAGCTCTCTTCAATCCGCTCCTCCCATGGTACTGTGAGCTCCACCATCACAACCTGTTTTGATGCCGCTGACCACAGTACTATGTCGGGTCTCTGGTTTGTCACGGTGATCTCCTGTGGAAACTTGAGCTGTTTCTTCAAGTCTGCTTCCATTCTCCAATCTGTTGCCGTTCCAAGAATCCCACATGCGCGTTTGGCCTTTGCCCCTTCTTCTCCGGCTCTGACAAAGGAAATGAATGAGGGGCCTTTGTTGGTCGTCTTCTGCGCTTTTCGTGCTTGATCTAGATGATCGGCCATTGAAGCAAGAACCCTGTCGTGACGCCATCTGTATCGACCATCAGACAGGGCTGTCCTGCATGAGCTCAGGACATGCTCCAGATTCGCTGGTCTTCCACAGAGCTTGCAATCTGGCTTTTCGGCAAAACCCCAAGTCACTAGGTTTGTTGGACTTGGCAGCACGTCGTAGACAGACTTGAGCAAGAAACTAAGTCTGTCGCTTTCCATTGTCCAGATCGCATTCCATGTAAGCTTTCTCTGGGGTACTCCCTCCCAGTTCAGCCATTTTCCCTGTTTCCGTAGGGTAACAGCTCTGGTGAGCCTGGATTCTTCCTCCATTCGGCGAATCTCTTCCTGCACTTGGGTGCGTCGGTCTTTTGCACTTGCTTTGCTCCACTGCGAACGGGTGACGCATCCGAAGCCTAGTCGCCCGTGTGCAACATTACCGACAATGTCGCTGTGCCGAAGACGAGCCTCAGCCTCTTCAACTGCCTTGTCAGCCCTCCACTTTCTCCCGGTGTTGACCTGCACTCCTGCTTCTCTAACCTTCTCATCTCTACTGTCTCGTAGCATAATGACTTTCCGAGCCTTTGTGACCTTGTGTTCAGTAATACTGTTTCCTCACAAATATCATAACTAAACCGAAAAATTGCGAATCCGAAACAACTTTTTACAATTTTGTCAATTTAAAGGGATCTTTAAAGGGATCTTATCACGGTTTGGTAAATTGACAAAATTATATGTATCTTTTGACGATTTGAAAACCTAAACGATTGAATAATTTGGAGAGTTCTGTTGTTGTTACGAAACTACGAAGATTGCTTATATAAGGTATAAAACACTTGTTCTGTGTATATTCGGCGGAATAGCCGAGAGGGCTAATGCGTTTTTACTTCAGACTAACTCCAGGACTCCGGGGGTCACTGGTTCGAGCCCTGGTAACGGCTACTGTTTTTTCCCTTTTTTAAATTTTATTCTTGATTTTTTACTGGAGCTTTTAAGATCCAATGTTTACATTCATCAATATAAAGCATTTAATGACAAACTTCAAAATATGCCAAAATCTGTGAAAAGGCCACTTTAAATCCTCACTAACCGGATCATTACAAACCGGATCCTCTTAAACCGGACTTGATACTGTAGATCTAGGGATGTCACAGAATGACACTGTAGTTTATTTTTTTACGTAAGAAATCGATCATTGAGTCAACATGAACTCATTTGAAACTCTAGTCAACGGTTTATAAACGGAAACACTTGTAAAACATGAGTATGATAAACAAGGAAAATTTTGAGAATTTCAATTTACGTTTGCGGAAATTGTTTTCTCGGTGATTCCCATTTGTGTGAAATATGAAATCCCTCATTATTGAAGAGGAAATGACTTTGTTTCCTGTACCCGTTTGGGTGGTTTGAATAACCCTTCACTAGTCGGTCATCAAGTACTATTGAAATTCAACATATGTAACAGTACTGTGTTGCTTGTAGTTATTATTAACTTTATGCATATGTATATAAGCCCCGATCTGGAAAAATGTGGCTTAATACATGTGTGTGAAGTGTCGTCCCAGACTTAATACATGTGTGTGAAGTGTCGTCCCAGACTTAATACATGTGTGTGAAATGTCGTCCCAGACTTAATACATGTGTGTGAAGTGTCGTCCCAGACTTAATACATGTGTGTGAAGTGTCGTCCCAGACTTAATACATGTGTGTGAAGTGTCGTCCCAGACTTAATACATGTGTGTGAAATGTCGTCCCAGACTTAATACATGTGTGTGAAATGTCGTCCCAGACTTAATACAGGTGTGTGAAATGTCGTCCCAAATTATGCTTTTCTGGAAATGTTCTTTTAAAGATAGTCTCATCTTAACAAAGTTTCATCCCGGATTAGCCTGTCAGGACTGCACAGGCCTGAACGTAGTCTGGCGTATTATCATTGAGGTGCAAAATACAATACACATGCATACACTGATAGTAGAAAAACTCAAAGCAGACGTGACCACAAGTCAGTCATGGAAATAGCATCGTTGTTCGTTTGGGTTTCGAATTGTTATATAACTACGACTATTTAAAAATATCATATTAAATTAAACATGCAACAAGTTGTAAAGCGCCTCTCAATCAATGACTTAGTTAAACGTGTACATATAGACACCACTTAACGGTTCACTTCAATGGTATGTTTATCACGTTATCAATAACTCTAGAACAGCAAATCAATTACCGATTCATTTAAAATCAGTCACGCATACCCAACAAAAGGTGTTGATAAACTAATGATTCGAGAACAGTTTTGTTAGCAGTTTAATGTAAACAAAATCCGTTGCGAAAACATGTTATGATACAAAAAACTCACACAATAGTTAACAAGTCTGTTCAGTGCATTGTGGGATTGTCATTACGCATCTTGTTGTTCTTTTTTTAAATTTCTTTTGTCAAGTATTTAAATAATCCCGAGGGCATCGCGTTCAATTTCACTGATCAAATTTGTCATTTTAGTATTCATCTTTAAATGATCTATATTTTACTTAGATCTAAATTAAAATTGGACAAACTAATGCTGGGTACAAGTGACGAAGATAAAATGAACTTGAAAAATAAACTTCTGCGGTAAATACTAGTAAAACGGAATTGTTTTTGTTAATCACGAGTACGCAAATGCGCAAGATATCCATGAATCACAGCACTAAATTGATTTCACGAGTAATATCATTCTGTATGTAAAATGATGCTTAGTATAAGTGCATTCAGAAGCCGTGTGAGTCACGGTTAGTCACTTGGCCGGTGAGGAACCGTCACCCGTTTTAATCATAGATGCGAGGAAAGCCGATAAGTTAAAGCGCTGCGTCATAATTAGTCTTCCATTTCGCAACCACATTTCAGTAAACAACAAGCGTTCGCCTACATAACTTATCCGTCAAGTGAAACAAGCAGGTCATTAGCTTCACGACGTCGACCCCACTTTCCAGAAGGTGTTGGCAGGACATATTCGATAGCTAGCTAATAATTCGGCCGAGAAATTGGAAATCGATTACTTACTACGTCAGCCCTCGATCGCAGACAAAACATTTCTCTGAAATGTCATGTAAGAACCGATAGCAAAGTTCTGCTGCGTAGAACCTGTGGTTGTAAATAAGATTCGTTCTTATCTTAAATGCCATCGAGTAGACCGGATGAGTGCAGGATGGTGACTGCAACGGACTGATATGTTTAAGACATATCATTATTAATTACATGCGAACACGTAATTGCCTAAAGTTAACGATTGTTTTGTTGTTCAATTGTATACACCCATGCAGTTGAATAGTTCAATATTTATTAAGCGCGATTGGAATCGTAATTAAATTACCGGCTATTCAAATTTATAGATGAATTTATTTATGCTCAAATACCGGATGTAAGCAATCATAACTTGCATTTCAATTTTATATAAAAGGAGTAACAGAAACAGTTAACGTATTGGGTCTCTAACATTCAAAATCTATACCTTATGACCATGTTTCGTTCAAGAAGGATATGCAACAAGAGTTGTCACCATCGGATGACTTATGCCCCCTATAAACGCTTGATAGAAGTTATGAGCTGTTTTCGGAACCTAATCGCAGATTTCGAAACCTAAACACGGACCCTAAGTTCAAGGTCAAGGTCACAGGGGTCAAAATTTTTGTGCGTATGGAAAGGCCTTGTCCATATACACATGCATACCAAATATGAAGGTTATATCTCAAGGGACATAGAAGTTATGAGCATTTTTCGAAACCTAAACGCAGATTTCGAAACCTAAACGCGGACCCTAAGTTCAACGTCAAGGTTACAGGGGTCAAAATTTTTGTGCGTATGGAAAGGTCTTGTCCATATACACATGCATACCAAATATGAAGGTTATATCTCAAGGGACATAAAAGTCATGAGCATATTTCGAAACCTAAACACAGATTTCGAAACCTAAACGCGGACCTTAAGTTCAACGTCAAGGTCACAGGGGTCAAAATTTTTGTGCGTATGGAAAGGCCTTGTCCATATACACATGCATACCAAATATGAAGGTTACATCTCAAGGGACATAGAAGTTATGAGCATTTTTCGAAACCTAAACGCAAAGTGTGACGGAAAGACGGACGGACAGACGGACGGACGGTCCGATCACTATATATCCTCCTACCGGTGGCATAAAAAAACCGTTATTGTTTAAAAGGTTAGGTAACAATTTCATTTGTCAACAGTTTGTTGACATATAGTTGTCTGTTATCAGAAGGAGTTGTGTGATTCTGCGACTATCAATTGGCAGTATTCGACTTCATAGAGCATAACCGGTTTAAGTACTATGTAACCTCATTTTCCGTGACAACAAAGGGCAACTTCACTTAAATAAATGCGCAAATTGATTCTCTGGAATCTATTAAATAGATTTCAGAGAATCCATTTGCGCATTTATTTACGTCCTCTTTGTTCAGAAATGACCCAAGGTTAAACAATCATTACTTATTCATTATCGTTCTCACTAATAAAGTTTGTTCTATATTTGTAGCCAATTGACCTAGGTATATAGGCACTTAAAACAGTGGTATAACGCATGACAATATCAGCGCATTATATTAGAACATTTAGTTCGGGCCTTTATTTGATTTCGTTAATTTATGTATGACCAGGTATGGCAAGCGATTCGACGAATAATCCCAAGAAACTAGGTTTCTCATGAGAACCTAGGTTTTCAGAACTACGCGTCGGACGGCGTATACTTGCTCGTTTGGAATACGGGACACATATTATTCAGGGCGCAGGATCAATGGGATTCACATATGATTACACACGGACTGGACAGAATGAAAAAAAAACGCCGTTAAAAGCTTTATTTTTGCAGATATCTCAAGTTATTGAAATATGTTTGCAAAGTCTTTAGTGCATAAGTTTTTCTCTCAGTGTTGCCGATATCTTACGATTGAATAATACATTATTACACATTATAAATAGAGATAACACTTTTATTTATACCATAATGAGTGCTTACTATAACACAGACATACTTAAAATAGAAAACTGTACCGTACAGTCGTTTGAGGCCCGAACAAGGGAACTGAATATCTAAAACTCATTTAATGCTGTAACAATGTGTTATGTAACGATTGATCTGAATTTGTTTCAATTTTTAGTCTCAAAAAATATTTACAGTTAAAGATGTATTTCATAAACAGTTTGATTTTTTATTAACGTGTTCAGACCAATGTCGACCGATTACTTTACTAATTTCATTCCTCGAGAAGTTTCCTACAAGGCTCGTTGAATATTACATAGCATTGTTCCAAAAATGTTCTTGGGGAGAAACATTCACTGTTTCACGTCTATTGCTTATCATTCTACACATATGCCGGTAGCGTGTAATGGGTGACAACTGGACTTTAATTATGGCAAGCGGTTCGACACATAATCCCAAGAAACTAGGTTTCTCATGAAAACCTAGGTTCTCATGAGAAACTAGGTTTATAAAATCCCAAGAAACCAGGTTTCTCATGAGAGCCTAGGTTCTCTTGAGAACCTAGGTTTTCATGAGAACCTATGTTCTCATTTGAAAACCTTAGTTTACGCTTGAGAACCTAGGTTCTCATGAGAAACTATGTTTTTCATGAGAACCTAGGTTCTCATAGACACATCAACTTAGGTTCTCATGGGAACCTAGGTTCTCATTTTGAGAACTTAAGTTCTCGTTTGGTATCCTAGATTTTCACAAGAACCAAGGTTCTCATTTGAAAACCTATGTTCTCATGAGAACCTAGGTTCTCATTTTGAGAACATAGGTTCTCATTCTGAGAACCTAGGTTCTCATGAGAAACCTAGTTTCTTGGGATTATGCGTCGAACCGCTTGCCATAACCAGGGACAACGGTTTGGCATCTTAACCAGACGTGTTTACTGCATGACATATATACAGCAATAATTTAATCAACAACTCAACACAGTGTAATACAGGTTTCACATTTACTGGTTTCTGTATTCAACTATAGTTAGCAGAATATTTTCGTTTTATTTATTACCTGCTATATACTGATTTGTATCTGTAAGACATAAGTGGTTAACAATAATAATAAAGTACATGTAAATGCAAATGTATATGGCTAACATGCATTTTGTTCCGTATGGTGAGGCGATAAAACCTGAGCACATGCAATTTGTCTGACTGTTACAAACATTGTTTATGCTTGTTCAACTGTACACATGTATTGTAAAAAAATGTAATATCCCGTCGACAATCATGTTTTACTAGATAAATCGGTATACATTTAGTAGTTTTCATGTCGAAATCTAAATTGAGATCACTATGTATTCATCAAAGCTTTATGTCTAAAAAATGGACAGATAATTCGTTGAAAACAAAACAAAGGAATTGATTAAAGTATTTTTGGGGGTTTACTGGTTGTTTCTTTTTTTTAAATAAACCAGGGTTCTTTATTGTGTGATCAAGTTGTACGGGTGTAAGCCACTATGCAACGACTAAAAAAACAATATCAAATCGACACCAACAACGAGGGCAACACCAACAGTAGCAGCAGAACATACTGCTTAAACGACATGATTGGTTGATGAATTGAAAATCTATTAGTAATATTGTCTTCATAAATCGCGTGTTCCCCGTCATCACTATATTTATATAACAACATACGTTCACGTGACCACCGCGGACCTGCGCATATACAGGTTAACTATTGTTTTCAAATATGTACTGAGAACTAATGACCACATTTTCAAGAAGTTCATTAGGTGAATGGACGGTTAGTTGTCCGGCGAACTTGTTTGTCTGGTAACTATGTCATACATGGTTTATTTGTATTTTATGTAAAGTGTACATGCACCAAAAATACGCCACGCTGTATATTTTCTGAGATATCGGAATCGATAGGCATTCAGGTTTTATCGACTTAAAATTTCGGTAATTCTAATTCGTAAAACATGGCTAATTATAAAACATCTGCTCCTCAAAAGTCAATACATTTTGAACAACAATTAAAGAAATAAAGGTAAATCATAACATGCCTTAAGCCTCTGCATAGGCTTATCGGGGAATTCACTTTACGCACATGCATTTAACCCATTTATGCCTAGCGTCTAGAAAAAAGGCCTTGGCAAACAGCGTAGGGTCTGCGCTGTTTGCTTAAAGGAATTTCTGTAAGAAATATTATAAATAAAGAAATAAATATACTAGACATCCATAATTTTGGAAATAAATTGATCCAATTTACAAGGATGGAAAAGTCCACTAGGCATAAATGAATTAATCCCGTTTTGCCGTAGAGAGACTCAATTAAAATTAATTAGGTTTTTGGGCCACCCACTATTGTGAACACCTTTTGGGTAACCAACGTGGCAACGGTTGCTAAACAATAGGATATATTGACATTCTCAAGGGTTGATTAAAGATTTTGAGGGGTATTTGCAGGTCACTAAATACCTTATTAAAGCTTTTTTAAGTCTCGCACAGTTAGAGTCAAATACCAGGCCCGGTATTGTTAGAGAGTAAATAGGGATTACACTCGCCATGGTATGTGGAAGTAGTAAGTAAATAGTTCTTAATCTGTCATTAGAAGGTTCACGCGTTTGGTTCATATTAAGTCCAAGAGTACTTATGAAACATATATCATCATAATTATTATAGGAAAGGATTGACCACTGAGATGTTTGGTCAAGTAAAGGCCAATCTCGCATACTCTTTAATTACATTAGGAAACATGAGATGAGCCGAGGTGATGGAAAAAAGGCGTTATGCATGTGCGGAAAGTGTCGTAACATATAAGGCTATGCAGTCCTTACAAGCAAATCAGGGACGACACCTTGCGCAAAGATTGGATTTAATTGACAAGGAAACTTCCTATAAACGAAAATAAAGAAAAATAAACGAGTTTCGCTAATTTGCGTGTGTGCACTACACATGCTTATCTGGGACGCTACTTTACGCACATGCATAAAGCCCGGTTTTCACAGATCGCCGTTCATATAGATAGCACGAACAAGATGATGGTAAAGTATCAACATAGTTGACAGCAAGATGCTGCTTAGGCGTAAACACTGGTGTTCCCCACACCAACAGGATCGTGAACTTTCAAAATCAAGATTTTACGGTCAACAAGAAGTAAGAAATATTAATATTATCATTCATTTGCATCACTGCTCAAATGTTAATGACGTCACTGCGTGGGTCTGCAGGATATTGATAAAAGCAAGCAAAGCGGACATAATTGATATCCAAATTTATACTATTTCCGGCGGGCTTACGATAAACAAATGATCCTCTGGGAAAACTGGGCGTATTGCGCGTGCGTAATGTGTCTTCCAATATAAGCCTGCGCAGACTACACAGGCTAATCAGGGACGACATTTTCCGCCTAAACTGGAATTTCGGTAAGAAGATACTCTTTTGAACGAAAATTACATTAAAGCGGGAAATGTCGTCCCTGATTAGCCTGTGTATTAACGCAAATAAATTGTGCCAAATTTTCCCAAAACAAGGCTAGAATAGAGCTAGCCATCCTAGAGACGTTTGAAGGCTTCCTGTACTTGTCTTTCTGAACTTAATGACTAGAAATTACGAGTTTGACCGATTTATTTGGACGGTAACAAGATAGCGTGTTTCTTTCCCGTTGTAAAGACATTGAGTATAATGAATCTTTTGGATCTCCTTTATACGTTTTAACTTTTAACACATATGACGACAGATAAACACGACTCTTCACATTTTTTATAATATTTCTTTTAAAGATGAATCGCTTTCAAATATTAAAACTACAATAATTTGTTCAACAACTCAATTAAATACAAATAATTATATACGAGACTTTAATTATAAAGTATTCCATAAAAATAATATCACTTTATAAGTTTCTCCGGCTCCTTATTAAAGGTCATGATATGTTATTTAATGTTGTGTTGTTATACCTAGTAACGGGACAGAAAATAATGTGTATACTTTAGTATGGAGACGATGTACTTGTGTATAAGTCTGAATAAACTGTCTGTCTGTCTGTCTGATAAACTCGAGTGAAGTGAAAAACAATCGATCTTGTAACTGGCAAAACATACAAAAATTGTGGGAATTTATATGTTGTGGAAAACACACTATGACAATATCATGATATCCACTGCGTTTTGATTCGCATAATGAATAATATTTGCGCAATTACATAGGGAGCTTTCTAGCGGTTTACAATTTGCTCCCGGGAGGTTGATTGTGAATGAAACACCAATTTCAGACGAGCCCGACATTTTGCCATATTTGGAAGATGGAAATGTCGCGCTATTAGTGAAAATGTCACCGATTGAATTGCGTGGGATATTTGGACATACTAAATGTACAATACGTGATGGACCAAATGTCATGGGCGTGATTTAAACATTACTATGCAACTATTGGGAAATGCAAATGGACCGTTTCCTAGATGAACTAACATGAAAAATATGGAAATTTTCGTTTCATAACTGAAACGCGTGTCAAAAACACGAACACAAGTCCATAAATATCATGATTGCTGAGTTACATCATAGCGATTCTTTTCATACGTCTTGTTCTAGAATTACATCGGTCGATTGCAAACTTACTAGTATATCAACAGTTATTCCGCGTCCAATACTAGTAATACAACAGCTTATCAATAACATGACTAAAACTTAAACCGTTATGTTCTTCATTGATCGGTGTCTCCTGGTCGTATAAAACCGGAACACACATTATCTGATAATATATCTTAAGCAAATGGTTTAAGTATTGTAAATATTCAAAGTTTCTTATTGCCCGATGCCACTAATAATTGAGCCTCGATCTGAGAAAACTGGGCTTAGTGCATGTGCGTAAAGTGTAAACCCAGATTAGCCTGTGAAATCCGCACAGACTGTTCATGGGACAAAACTTTCCGCTTAGATGGATTTTTTTCCTGAAAATAGGTCCTTTCGTAACGAAAATCAAGTGCATGCGGAAAGTGTCGCCTTTTATTAGCCTGTGCGGACTACAGACTTGCTTTTAGCCGATTTGCCCCAGAACGCGAATCATGCAACCAAGAGGGTCTGGAAACCTCGTTGTTTGGATTTTTTTGTCGTCTGCGAAAGTATCAGCAGTCAATTCAAACGAAACTCTTGTAACAAAACACGCCTTCATCGCCACTTTCGGTAAAATGTCCCCGTGACCCATTAACATGGTCTGGGTCACAATTGCGTCATGTGATCAAATTACATACTGGGTGCCTGAAACGTTTTCACATTCTTTGCAACGAATCGATTGAAAGCGACCAGTCTTTCAAACAGTGCATGCATTATTTTCCAAGAAAAAAAGCGACACACAATAGAGTGCATACGGGCAGGCCAATGTGATATGAAATAATATTAGAACGCCGTTTATCTGCAACAAAAAAGCATTATTTATGCACGAAAAAGTTTAATATTTCAATGGAATGAAATGACAAAGCCACCCTGTATTCAAATGATATCGAGTTCCCGCGATAGCGATGCGGAATGCGATACTATTGCACTTTATTGCGTGACATGCTTTGACGTAGAATTGTACTTTTGCGTTGTGTTTTTACGAAACAATATACTTCCATGATGTGTCTACCTCGCCAAAATGTTTATGCAACAATTATGAAATTCCTTGCGAGTCAATGTTATTTCGCCCCATTTGTGCAAAAAGGTACCATGTGCCTTCTACTTTTAATTTCACATGGTACAATGTACCTTCTTGCACCAAGGGGGCGATTTGATGCGCTCGAATTCGTTTTAAAATGCACTCGTTATTTAAAACAAAAGACGCCATAGTTGCTCTAAAGTACTCTTCTAAAGAAATTACGAATACAAATTGTAATCGTTTTAGTAATGGATGCCTTCACATTTGAAAACATTTTGAAAAAAAAAGAGAAATAAGTTTCGTTTTTTTGTTGTTGCAAAATTAATAAGATATTCTAAGAATTGTGACTTATAAATCACAAAGAGAATTTATGATACATTTGAGTAATGACCTGAAATATCCAGGTGCATGGACATTTAAAAAACGTCTGGTATTTAACTAAGGAGATATATCATGACGAATCTAAAACGATATAAAATATGAACAGGTACGTGGGCGATAGTTGGGATGTGTCAAGCGTTTTTTTTCAAAACAAAACAAAACAGTAGAAAGGAGCATTAACCCATTTATGCCTAGCGTCTAGAAAAAAGGCCGTGGCAAACAGCGTAGACCCTGATGAAACGCCGCATGATGCGGCGTCTCATCAGGGTCTGCGCTGTTTGCTTAAAGTAATTTCTGTAAAAAATAATCTAAATATAGAAATAGATATACTAGACATCCCTAATTTTGGAAATAAATTGATCCAATTTAGAAGGATTGGAGAGTCCACTAGGCATAAATGGGTTAAAATCTAAGCAGACGATATAAAGAATCTATACTTTTTTCTGTACATCGGAAAACGCCGGTCGTAAACAAAATAATGCGAATTCATACTAAACATTATGAGACTTCAAGACAAATCGCTTACGATGCATGAAAGGAAGAGCTCATATCGGACGCCAGACGATCGCAACTCACGGAGCCAACGATTATGCTGGGATTACATGCATAATTTTGGAGCACAGAATTGGCGCATCGCCATTGTTCCTTTGGGACAGCAATAAATGTTACTAGATGTTTTCGATGCTGCAGCAAAATGGAAATGAGACTCGATTAAGCCCGGGAAACATTTGTAGACTCAGCAGAATTCGGCGATCAGACGATCACCCGATTCTTCGTGCGGAGTGTGCACGAGATGTGGGTGTAGGCATGGATCGATGTAGCTCGTGCCCGGGGTCGGCACTTGGAATGTGAAGGCATAGGAATGTGGGCTGCTGCTATTTATGATTATATTTCGCGCCGTCTTTTTCAAGGTCATTGTGAGATATTGATTGCTAGTGCAGTTGTTATGTAAGATTGTAGACGATTCCTAATGATTATTGGAGCAACGGCCGTACGCGTGCTGATGCTACAACAAACACAACAACATTACTACTACTACTACTACTACTACTACTACTTACTACTACTACGACTGCTGCTGCTACTGCTACTATTACTACTGCTAGTACTACTAATACTACTTCTACTAGTACTACTACTACTGCTCCTGCTGCTGCTACCACTATTACTTCTACTACTACTACTACTACTGCTGCTGCTGCTGCTGCTGCTACTGCTGCTACTACTACTACTACTACTACTACTACTACTACTACTACTACTACTACTACTACTACTACTACTGCTACTGCTGCTGCTGCTGTTACTGCTGCTGCTGCTAATACTACTACTACTGCTACTTCTGCTGCTACTGCTACTACCACTACCTCTACTACTTCTACTACTACTACTACTACTACTTCTACTTCTCCTACTACTACTACTACTACTACTACTACTACTACTACTACTACTACTACTACTACTACTACTACTACTATTACTACTACTACTACGGCTCGTTTAACTCTATATTGTGCAACTAGAAAATTCAACACTATCTAGACTGAATCGCTCAATAACGTCGCAAATGACGGCGCAAATTCTTCTTTAGAGCGAGTATTAACAGTTTTAAAATTCAAAACCAACAAATTAAAATTACAAAGGAATGTTCATTTCTATTATTTAACAACCCTTACTGGTTAATCAATCACAAATCATTCTCTCGGTACAATTTATAAAGAGCAAGTCAATACCGATACCGAATTGTTTCCTCGTTTTGTTGTAGCATCAAAATTGTGTCTATGTGTTGTACAAGGGAATGTGCACAAAATAATCGGGATTTCCCCCAAAAAGTAGGTGGCTCGGCTACTTTAAGGAGTTTTCTGCTGTAAAACCTTTTTTCGTTCATATTCTTGTACTTCTTCTTCTGAGTGTTTTTCATTTTTTATTCATCAAAGGTTTATATGTTTACAAAAAAAGTTATTTGATCGTATATACTGACTTTAGCTAGTTATACACCGGTGAAGATTTCACGATATCATTAAAGTGCAGTTAAACAGTAACAACGTGCGAGCATTGTACTTTCCTATTTACAAATGATTTATATTTAGGTTTCAATTTAGACTAGACATTTCAGTCCTCTTAACAATACAGCATAAACCATGTGTTGCATAATTCTATGATAGTTAAATAGTCTTTTCGTTACGATCTGCTGTCATAACAACCACACAATCTGTTGTTACTGCCTATTTTGATTGAATATAGAGGGATCGTTGTTGTTATTCGCGTGAAATGTGTGGGTTGTGGTTCTCCGGTTATCGCTAATATTTAAAGTTTTCATGTAATTATGAAATAATTAATGACACAGATATTAAATTTAGAGCAAATAACTATAACATCACCACCACCAAAAAGCAGCAGCAACAACAAAATTCTCCATGGCACATTTAATAGTGCAGGGTCACCTTGGTTGGTCATTCGTGACCTCTAATCCGCTGACCTTAATACCTTAAGACCTTTGATCGTTTGCGGTTAATCTGTGCTTGTGATTACTGGAGCTTGATGACCCTTCAACCCATGTACCATTGACGTGTACCATCTGGTTCTTTAAAACATGTAAGTTATTGGTCTTTATTCACTAATCAATTCTTATGCTGAAGTCGAAAAGTAATTAAATTGTAAAGCTCTAATATTAAAATGCAGGTCAATATGTAGTGGAATTTTACACGTATAACTACACGTTTCTTTACTTTAAACAATGTATTGACCACATAAGCAACATGTGTTGCCTAATATAATCAAAGTCTAACGTAGTTTTCTTGGGTCAAAGTCTTAACTTAAATATTAATTTGAGGCGTTGGTATGAAAATAAGGTGGAGTTATAATACACCATCTGAGTGCAGTGCAGAATTCGTGATGGGTGTCTTATTTTTGTAGCTGTCGATTTTTGCTACTATTTTCAGTTTTTTTACCGGAAGGCATTTTCTTATATTTTCTGAATTTGAAATAAAAGCTGGAATTTTTGTTTAAAGGGATCTTTTCACGCTTTGGTGAATTGACAAAATTGAAAAAAGTTGTTTCAGATTTGCAAATTTTCGTTTTAGTTATGATATTTGTGAGGAAACAGTAATACTGAACATTTACCATGGTCTAATATAGCCATTATATGCATCTTTTGACGATTTTAAAACCTAAAAATTATAAAGCGTTGCAACGCGAAACGATTGAATAATTTGGAGAGTTCTGTTTTTGTCGTTAAATTTTGTGAAACTACGAAGATTGCTTATATAAGGTATAAAATACGTATGATATGTGTACTTGGCGGAATAGCTCAGTAGGCTAAAGCGTTTTTACTTCAGGACTCTGGCAGGACTCCAGGGGTCACTGGTTCGAAACCTGGTCCGGGCAATGTTCTTTTCCTTTTTTTAATTTTATTCTTGATTTTTTACTGGAGCTTTTACGATCCAATGTTTACATTTATCGATATAAAGCATTTAATGAATAAGTTAAAAAATGCCAAAATCTGTGAAAAGGCCCCTTTAAGGCGTATTTCTTTGTTGGTAATTTAAAAATTGGCAACACATTCTGCCAAAAAAAACAACAACATAAAACACATACAAATAAAAGCAGTGTAGTGTTCAGTGCAAGTATAATATGAAAACAGAACCATTATTATTTTATATATTTTGCGGAAAATACTTTCAATTATATTTTCACTAACATCATCACAAGACAACTCCAAAAATTGGAGGCCATTTAGGAAAAGTATTGGATTACAATTTTCAGGATTTTCAAACTCAAAATAGGTAAACGACGTATGTAGTCGTTTCTTTATTCTGCAAATATTCATATGATCGTTAACCCATTTATTCATAGCGTCTATAAAAAAGGCCTTGGCAAACAGCGTAGACCCAGATGCGGCGTCTCATCGGGGTCTGCGCTGTTTGCTTAAAGGAATTTCTGTCATAAATATTCTAAATATAGAAATAAATATACTAGACAACCCTAATTTTGGAAATAAAATGATCCAATTAAGAAGGATGGTAGTCCACTAGGCATAAATGGGTTAATTCAAACAGGTACATTGATATGAACCTAGTGAACAGTATAGTTTCTTGTAAGCAAGCGCTCATTAAGAGAACTCAATCTTGGACATTATTTTGAAACGAAATTTGCTGGGATTATTGGATTAAGATCATTTCTATGTATAGATCTTTTTAATAGTATTTGACCGAGTATTTTTTAAAATACTGCTTAAAGTTAACAAAATGTTAGCTCGTGCACAAATCAAATGCGTAATTCACTGTGTTTATTTGCATAATCTATGTTGTCAAAACAAATTAAACATTCTGACCGCATACGAAGAGGTAAAGAATATGCTTATAAATGTACTAGGATGTTTATTAGTTAAGCGATGTTTATAAAAAATAAACTCCGACTATTTTATAGATTCTTTGAAGCTTAGGGAAAACGCGGAGTTATTTTTTAACCGCGCGTAAAACAGATTTAATCATTTTAGTATCAGGTGAGACGTAGTTTTGAATGCTCTAATTGTATTCCGCGTCTGACTTATAAATAAACCAAAACAAAAAACGCACAAAAACATCCGCATTTAGCTCGAGTCAACGCGTCCCATTCCGGACGTTTGACATCAACTTCCCAGAAAGCAGGACGAAACTTAGAGTACGTATTTCAGCGTGATAGCGAATGAGAATCAACTGCGTTTTTTAAATAATAAACATCCTAGTAGATTTATAAGCATGTCAAAACAGGGAAACTTTCAGTAATTTGTTTGTTGCGGTGATTTAAGCAACAGTCATTGAATATCAGTGTTTTGTTTACGCACTTTAAAAACAACTTGACCTTATGGAATATGACGGAAAATATTTTGTGCGAGTCTGGTTAAGGGAAACCTAGACTTAACGCATGGGCGTAAAGTGTCATCCGGTATAACCCTGTGCAAACCACACGGGCTAATCGGTGACGTAACTGTCCGTTTTTAAAGGAGGTCTCTTCGAAACGAAAATCCAGTCTATGCGGAATGTGTTGTCCCTGATTATCCTGTACGTGCTGCAGATTAGCCTGTGCTTGCTGCAGATTAGCCTGTGCGTGCTGCAGATTAGCCTGTGCGTGCTGCAGATTAGCCTGTGCGTGCTGCAGATTAGCCTGTGCGTGCTGCAGATTAGCCTGTGCGTGCTGCAGATTAGCCTGTGCGTGCTGCAGATTAGCCTGTGCGTGCTGCAGATTAGCCTGTGCGTGCTGCAGATTCTTATCATGTCAAGTACTCTAACACACTCAAGGAACTAAAATACTTTCACATAATTTAATTTAAGTGTTTTAAAATTATTTGCAGTCTGCCGCATATAAATATACTGGTATTGCATAAATAAATTAAATGGTGTCGATCTTTGACAAGTTGAATCCGCAGTAATATTTATTATTTTACTTCATCATGTTTTTTCCCACTCTTTTAAAACGGGTTGTTAGCACAAAACAAATTCATAAATAGAAGCGTTCCAACAATACACGAGATTTCAAAACAAACATGTCTGCAATTCAGATTACACACTGATTTTCCCCTGCCTAAAAACTGAAACATTCGTCATAATTACCTGCGCAAAAAAAGCTGGTGAGTAAGACAATGTTTACATTCCGTAATTTTTCTTGGCGAACAGCCATTTTGACAGCGGGTCACGAGTGTGTTCTAAAAATAGACACCCAGGTTTTGTCTACTTTATACGCATGGAAATTTTTCGGAGCAAGTTCGGCTGTACTAGTCAATGCAGGTAAAATGCAATCCATTATATAAATCATCATCGTCATCATCGTCATCATCATCATCATCATCATCATCATCATCATCATCATCATCATCATTACCATCATCATCATCATCATCACCACCCCCACCATCATCATCACCACCACCACCACAATCTCCACCACCACCATCATTATCATCATCATCGCGCGAGCGTCTGCTATTCCCAACCTCAACATGTAGCATAAAGGAAATCCATGTTATAGAACGATTATTAATTTCATTAAATGAGCGAACAGATTCATTGTTTTGCACTTTTAGTCATAATGATTGCTAAATATCCTGTAAGCTATGTTAGATATTATGATCTATATCATATTGATAATTACACGGGGGTTTCCGTTTCCAAAAGCGTGTTTAACTTACTGAAATCCCAGTTATGAAAAGCTATTTCGTATCAGATACACTTGGAAACAAACTATTGGTACTATTTTCGTAAATAACATCAATAAATACCATCATTGTAGCAGTATTATTCATTACCAATACTAATACCACCATTTCACTTTGTAACATGGGGATTTCATTACTTGCGCATAGCGTCTTAGGCGTGTTAAACGTACCGAAATTACCCGCTTATGATAGATAATGTTATTTAAACATTAATGGTTTTTATGTTTGATTAATAAATACATGGTTGAAACCCCTTTTTCCAGGGGTGTAAGGGATTAAAAAAATGTTCATCAAAATCATGTGAAATATCGCATTCTCTATAAGCATGGACGCTACTTTGGTGTGAGCTTGTGGATGTCATAAAACCGCTAGTGATTTTGGTGGCCGGAGGGATCGTCTTCAAGGCGAGATGTTACTTACTGTTTCTAATTACTAAAACTGGGTCATCATCGGCGTCTACAAAAGTACACGACTAGCCAAGGTTGTCCGAGACGTATACAGCGTCGAATTGATAATTGATCGAGAAATGTGTGAGCTTGCGTTTCGAAGTTTGTGAAGTCCTCTTGCGCCTTTTGTTGCATTAGGTGAGGGCCCGGAGGTTGTCTCAGCACACTTACACAATAACTAAACTTACGTCATGTGAGAATCATTTTGAATTATAGCTACAATTGACAGCTATTTAATTTTTACTGACATAATTTTCCATTTAGTGAAACATTGTGCTGCGGGATGGGCGTGAGATGGAGTATCCGGAGAAAACCTCACCTATCCGGTAAGGTGACCACCAACGAAATTTGCCGGGAGCGAGGATTTAACCCGGGTCGCAAAAGTGAGAAGCGCGTGTTCAACCGCTTTGCTTACCTGACATCGATCGACATCTCAAGGCCATTGTATTATAAATAGCCATTCATTACGTCAGGCGCGTCCAAACAATGCCGCAGGGGATGTCCGGACTACTTTCTCGCTTAACTGACCACTTATCTTCGTAATCAAAGATTATTATTTTGATAAAAACCACACTCTCTGTAATTTTATACAAATAACTGTGTCCTGCTTGATATCTGCGATGGGTACTAGCTCTGTTAACCTCTTTTTTGTAAGTTGATCAAATTTCAACTTGAAGGTATTTTCCTTTCTTTCGCTTGGCCACGGACTCTTGATGTCAATATACGCTCCGTGGCTTGGCCGATCATTTGTGTCACTCTTAATTTCACAAAACAGATTGCCAGGTACATTCCGAAAGGTCCGTTTCGTCTTGCATCCTGGATACTAGCCGTATTGACTTACATGTATATGTTGCGGAGGCCCTTTTTGTTCTGTGTGGATCAAAACCGAAAACTTTCTTGTCTAATTATTGATGCATGATAGCATCTGGTCAGATCACGAACTTGGTCACAAGCTGGTAAATCCCGCCCTACGGTACGCACGACAGGTACTACATTTATTATAAAAGACCTAAGAATTTCGCTGCCAAACTAACGACGATTTTCACTTCATTTTTTTTTTCTTCGTTGCTTCTATTATATAATGTAAGTGACATATCTTTTTTTTTATATTTATAATCTGAAAGTAGACACATCTTTGCATGACCTGTCTAATAAAACATCAGTCTCGATGATAATGAAGCGGGTGCAAACAGCGTGAAGCTTGTTGATCTCATCAATGCATACGTATCAATGCTCGTGGGTGGTAATTAAACTTAAGTTACCTATGATCTCCAGCCGCCATCAGAAGCAATCGAGTCAACGACTGACATAGACCTTGGATCGCTGGTCCATCAACCATGGCGTACTTACCCTTTCATCCTCGACTGCTAACTAATCGACCTTTGGTGTTCATTTATTATTGAATGCTCTCATGATTATGTGTAGAACTTTAACTCCGACGTAGACATAAGGGTGAATAGAGTTTAATTGTGAACAACTAATTTCGGATATAGTTGACGTGAACCGACTTACCACTGTTAAAAACACAGTGTACGTGAATGGAAGTGGGGACGTCGATTTGCGACTAGTCCTGTGAAAACTGGGCTTAATGAAGGTGCGTTCAATGACATCCTAGATAAAGCCTGTGAAGTCTTCACATGCTGATTAGGAACAACACAATATAAAGAAGTGAAACTCCACACAAGAAAAAAATCGTAAACACGAAAAGTGTCGTCCCTGTTAGCCTGTTCGGACTGCACATGCTGATATGGGACGACACTTTGCATAAAACCCAGTGTTCTTTAGAACGAGGCTCTTGTGATAACATAAACCCATGTTCCTAAACCCAACATAGCAAAAACTAAAAAACAGCAACTAACAATTATGACATTGTTTCGTAGCCAGTGAAGTTTGAATACATGATTATTCCGTCTCTATTGAAACCAATATTGCCAAACTTGTATCACCAAACGAAACATGACACAAACGGGCCTTGTGTCTAACTTTTCTGGAAAGAAATTTAATTGAATAACATCGAAGACAATCGGAAGAAAAAATGACAAAAACAACAGCAATTAATGAAGCAATTAATGAACACACCCCACACACAAGTACCACACCAAGATCAATCACCAAATTGCATGACATCTAAAGCACATGTTGATGAACGCACGTGCTGATAAGTTCCTAGAATTGTGGTAAAAATAGTCCGCTCAATTGTCGCATTCTATGTAATCTGTCACAATTTAAATGCGCTACAACGAGTGTATGTTAGGAGTTTATGAGATCTTTGAGTTCTAATGCAAATATGCTTTATTAGAACACTACGGGTCTGTCACGGCATACTCTTAATTTATTGTTCAGACACAACCAGCTTTGGAACGAATGTTATGATTCCGAGCTGATATGTGCAGTGTGTGTTGTATTGAATAACTTTATATTTCGGGTAGAATCGGAGTCACTATATGGCTAATGCTTGACCACGAAACAAACGCACCTGCGCAGGATGAGAATCGAGCTAAGTCTTCCAGTCCCATACAGTCTAATAACATTTTATTAACTTTTAATTTAAACAAAAATTTACAAAAATATGAGAGCATATTATGTTTTTCATGACTCATAATGCACTAAATTTTAAAGTGATACCAATTATGTAGAGAGAATGACCCTGTAGGTTCATGTAAAGCGTTTGTTATGATAAAGATGCGGGAAGCCTAGCGGATAATGGGCGGTTCGTCTCTAAAACCCTTTAATTAAGCAAATTGTGCGGTTGCTAAAGAGGATTTATGTTTTTCTCAATGAAACTGCGCTAGACTTTGCGATACGACCGGACAGTTTCCCACGAGGACAAACGACAAGTATACACAATTCACGCCTTAAGTGCACGTATCTGTCTACGTATCCCAGCATATTGTTCTTGAATCGAAGAAACGCCCATGTTTGTTGCGGTTGGAACGTGGGAGGCTGACCAGAGTGAATCATTCAATTTGTTTACTGTCGTCGCCTTTGTTGAATTTTCAAACAAACTGCGTCGTTTGATAAACACAAGAATTTTACGAGCTTTTTTTGTGAAATCTAAAAAAAACACGTTTATAACGAGTGCGTGACTTTCTTATTGCCGTAAGTGTAGGGTTTAACAAGTATAAGAGATATACTTTCGATTACGCAACGGTTGGCGGTAATGGTTATACACTTGACAACTTAAAGTGTTCGTGTGACAATGGTTGCTCGTGTTTTCGCTCTCAATATTTTGTATACTTGGGTGAAATAAACGACGTGTTATGTTTTGTTCTGTTCATTCAGCTAAGTTTTAATTCAAGATCACACACCTGCGCATACTCATGATTTTTTAGTGCATCACCATCATCATCATCATCATCATCATCATCATCATCATCATCATCATCATCATCATCATCATCATCATCATCATCATCATCATCATCATCATCATCATCATCATCACCATCACCATCATCATCATCAAAATCATCATCATCATCATCATCATCATCATCATCATCATCATCATCATCATCATCATCATCATCATCATCATCATCACCACCCCCATCATCATCATCATCATCATCATCATCATCATCATCATCATCATCATCATCATCATCATCATCATCATCATCATCATCATCATCATCACAACCACCACCAGTAGCAGCATCACCACCATTGGCAGCATCACCACCATCATCATTATAAACATCATAAGCATTATAATCATTTGCATCAAGCACTATAATTATAATCATCATCCTCATAATCAGCAGCATCCGAGGAACGACATCAGCAATATCTTTATAATCTTTTTCGTTTGCGTATCCCTACTATTCTTTAGTTTTTAGGTATTTGCCTAGGATGAAAATAGTGCCGCGCCTAATTTGATAATTGTTCAGTATATCAAAGTTTTGAACTCTCAATTCGACATTTGAAAGTAGTTTCACTATTTTGACAATAACACAGCATTCGCCGTTATGGGTACACCGAAGTAGATACCTATAATTATCAATGGTTATCAAGCGAATAATATTTTAACATGTATACATAACGTTTAATACTCAACGCCGACAACGTATTCCCACGATTAACTTGAAGGCATTTTGTCAAAACGTTAAAACCACTGTTCACATGCTGACGGATGTGGGAATTGCGAATCAGAGTTCGTAAATCTCGATGGTGCGAATCTAGGTCAGAAAACCAGGCCAGGGCGCCGATCCTCAGACAGGCATCATGGGGCAGAAGTGTTACACGAAAAACACGTGCACGGTTAATTAATTTTGAATTTACTCCGGTCATATAAGTCTCGTAGTTTCTGTTGAAGTTCTGAAGCGGAGTGGGAGATTTTTTTTAAATCCCCTAGAATCTAGCTGAAAAGAACGCGGGAAGATTTAACGAACAGATTGATCAACTGATTGCGGGATTAAACGAAGCTAAACGAGCTAATCTGGATTAATGAGTATTTTGTCGGTGCTACAGAAAGATCAAACAAATTGGAATTATAAAAAAAGCTACTGGAAAAATGATACAACATTCCTGGTAATCACTGAGAAAAATTCCGGTCATTTTTCTTTATTCCTCCAAACAGACGCCCGGGCCCTCATTTGTAATTGTGTCTGCTATGTTTGTTTACTTGTGTGGGTACATGGAGATTCTCATCTTAAATATAAAATTAATTATGACCATGCGTAGGAGTTTATAGTTGGTTTACGGGGTATTCATGTTGTTAAGATAACACATACGCCCTTGTGTGTTTTAGTATCCAGTGGGTGGCATCTCGGTTATGCATTCGCAGGGAAGGAATCGAAGCTAGCTGGTATTCGAACATTCGACCAATAGTTTGTGAAAAATGTGCGCTACAACTTGAATTGATGGATCCGCTACCGAATATAAGGCCTTAATTTAAAACGTCTCAAAAAATCAATTTCTCTTTTTTTTGTAGATGATTTGGGAGTGAGAGATACTTACAATTACCCACAGGGAAGCAAGACAAAAACAACTTCTATAATTAAAAAATTGTTGTTTACCTTTAACTTTTCCCACTATTTTATTTTTGCTTTTGTTGATAATCATTTTTGTTAGGGTCATTTAACTCATAAGTTCGTTTTACTTTCGCGATAGTGAATAACGTGGACCACGACGTTCAATAACAACAACAAAAACATCACAACATTGCTATCGACCGCTGAGAGAGGGTGAATATTTGAATCCTAGCAACACGCCGCAATCTCGGTGCACCAAAATCGATTTTCAAATCACTCTGTCTGCTGTTTATTGTTATTACATGCGAACATGAAATACAAATATAAATCATCATGGTTGCAAGAATATTAATCAAAACACTAAACGGTATTAAACTTATCATAGTCATTCATCCTTCTTACTCTCGTCGTCATCATGATAGTGATCATCATCATCAACAGCAGCACAATCATCACCATTAGCTGCATCCTCCTCTATCTCAGCACAATCATCACCATTAGCTGCATCCTCATCTATCTCAGTACAATCATCACCATTAGCTGCATCCTCATCTATCTCAGTACAATCATCACCATTAGCTGCATCCTCATATATCTCAGTACAATAATCATCATTAGCTGCATCCTCATCTATCTCAGTACAATCATCACCATTAGCTGCATCCTCACCTATCTCAGTACAATCATCACCATTAACTGCATCCTCATCTATCTCAGTACAATCATCACCATTAACTGCATCCTCCTCTATCTCAGTACAATCATCACCATAAGCTGCATCCTCATCTATCTCAGCACAATCATCGCCATTAGCTGAATCCTCATCTATCTCAGCACAATAATTATCATTAGCTGCATCCTCCTCTACCTCAGTACAATCATCACCATAAGCTGCATCCTCCTCTACCTCAGTACAATCATCACCATAAGCTGCATTCTCCTCTATCTCATCATAATAATAATCATCATCATCATCAACAGCCGCAGCACAATCATAACCATTAGCTACATCCTCCTCTATCTCGTCATAATCATCATTATCAGCAGCAGCAGCAAGTGCAAAAGCATCGTTAGCACCATCATCATCTTCATCATCGTCATTATCAAAACTACAATCAATAACATCTCAATAGCAATATCACCATCAATATTACATATTCATATGTATTCTGCTTTTTCCTCCTGTTGATCATCAGTAAAATTTTAATTACTATGGTAATTAACATCAGAAGCATTTGACTCTTTACTTCAGTCAAGATTGTCCTTACTCTATTGGTTTCACTGTTTGTATTCTCCATTATCTACTTTGTCTTTGTTTGCGAAAGATCTCGCAAACATGATAAGTTATCGTGTGTTTTTTTCACGTCAGTTGGCGAGTTTCTTAGAACTTTCTGCGGCCGAGACCGTTTTGTGGTCGGGGATCACAATTTTAAAAATGAACGAGTTTCTCACTATGGATGTCGTAAATTCTTTTTAATACCACTCGTTCTTTTAAAATTTCGGTGACATTGTGTAAACAAAAGACTTCTATGTTAAGCTGCTGTTGTAGTTGTTGTATTATGGCAACCGTTCGCGTACCACACCTGAAGCGTCAATATTATGAGCGACGTATGCTTGAGTTATAATGGGTAGTTGATCCGTGAATACATTGTTGGCAAATATCATGTATAATTTTAATAATGACTTTATTAGTTTTATTGTTTTCATGAAAAGATAAACTTATATAGCTAACGTTCATTCGTAACATATGTCCAATTTGTATGCAATCTTTATATGTATTTCTCTTGAACGCCAGTTGTATAATATTTAGATCAAGTAAGCAAAATACATTTTCATATGAAACAACAGAATGCACAAAAATTAATATTAGACATGTTCACGATGAAACTTACACGTTCATAGATGTTGTTCATATACTACTTATAAGAGTTCTTCAACGCGTTGACGATACAAAATAAGGCTTAAAATAATGACGTTGTTTTGACGTTATGTTTGCGTCATGTATCAAGACGTCAACGCACTTAATTAGAAGCGGCTAGTTTTCAAGCGGTATTTCCTATTTGAATGTTTCTAGAGTAAAGACACTGACATCTTGTTCAATCATATTTTGCAACTATAATGTTATAAAGATACGTGAACGAACAATAACAAAAATAACAACAAATGACACCATGTTTTTACGTGTTTGGGTGAGCTTTTCCGGAACAATACATATTTGGACCTGTGGACGTGCGATTTACACTGTATTACGTTCGTTCTGGACCGTGCGTGGGTTAATAATCAACATACTGATAGCTTGATGTCCAATCGCGTATATCGCAATACTCACCCACACGTTTAAACGGGTATTTTCAGTCTGAATCTAGACGTGGTAGGCAATTATTATAAGACTCTATGGAATTTCAACCATGTCGGCCACAATCGCTCAAACCGCAGGTAAACAACATGTGAATGAACCGGTTGTTTACGAAACTCGAATTTTCTTGTTTTGACTTTATTTTTAGTGAATAAATGTGTGTCATTAGTTGCAAATAGCAGACCAATCAGAACACTATGACAAAAGACAGTCGTGTATTTAGGGATTATGGGAGGAGGGGGGGGGGGAGGCTCTATTTGAAGCCTACATAACAAAGAGTCGCCGTGGTGTAGTGGATATGGTGTTTCCTAGCGATCGGTCACGGTTTCGATCCCCCATGTGGGAGCTTTGTTTAGAAACCCACCATAAACACTAAGTACGGGTTCTAGTCCCAGGAAATTGACTCGAGAGCGTTTTAAATAAGTAGCAATAACATGTACTTTTAATGCAATCGAGCTCATATAAATTGGTTTAAATTTAAGAGCCCGACATAATCATGACATTTATACCATTTAAATAGTTATACATCTAAGTCTTAGTTTTTTTAGCATTTTGCGGCTTTTATTATTTTTCATCATTAAAGCAATGCCTTTAAGTTTTAAACGCAATAATAACCATGATTTTAACACAAAAATGATATGAGTCTAAAATCTAACATTTAACTTTGTTATCGTCAAATTAAGAACATTTTTATCGGATTTGAAGAAATCAAAACGCGCGACACATGAACGACGAATAGTTGTTTATTGATCGACAAGCGACCTGATGCGAACACAATTATAGAATGAACCGCTCAAGACATCGGGGTAGCGTTTTACTAAGCAACTTACGCAAGTCTTAGACTTACGCACATATTTTAAATTTTATTTCAGATTGAGGAAAACTAATTTTTACTTAGAATGTAACATTATATTATGAATTTCATTTCAAACCTACCAAATTTTTATGTAGCAAGAATTTGAAGGAACTATACTGAATTTAAAATATGTGCGTAAGTCTACGAATTGCGTAAGTAGCTTAGTAAAACGTTACCCAGGTCTTCATTTTACATGTTTAATACGTTGTTTTGACAACGATAATTGTGTTATTTTGGAAGTGTGTACGTAAATTAGCGAGTCCCTGTTGATTAGCATACACTTTTATTTGCGTATATCATCTCACGGAGGATTCCGGAGATGTCCATGTATCACAATGGACAGCGATCATCATGATTAAAAATGCTTTTTTAAAATTAAACGATAAAAAAATCATAATTATAATGATACCGTTTATGAATGACGCGAATAAGCTATGTATTGATAGGATGCGGTTTACACACATTGCACGTCTCGCTTATAGCCACTGCAACACCTGTTGATTATGACGTATGCTTTATAGATTCTAATTGAAATGGGTGCGATGGTATGGTATAGATGCAGTACGCGCGTAAACAAACAACAACAATACGTGTGTCCTTGCTCTTCGATGACAACGCGTTATTAAGCGGATTTGTCTAGAACAGGATGTATAGGTATAAATAGATATTTGAAGAAATCTATTGACGTCAACGGAAGCATCTGCAAACTGGAACAGTTGTCGTAAACTAAAAATTGCAACAACAAATCGATACGATAATAAAGAAACAGATTGGAAATTATCTTCTTACGATTTCTCCATTCAATTGATTTTGCTTTGAATACCACTTTACATTTTAAACGAGACCGTCCTGAAACGATACCGGTCTCATTAACTGCACTGGGCTCTACGTCAAATGTGTGTTATACATGTTTAATATTTTCTTTAAGTGATGTAGTGTGTATGAGCTATGTTTAAATGATAAATAATACTGTAATAATGTGTAGCTCATATGAAAACTGCAAGAACCTCGTTCTGGAAAAACTGGACTTAATTAACGAGCCCTAAGTGTCGTCCTAGACTCACAGATTATTATGTGACGATGATGTGTATTCCGCACAGTCTTATCAGGGACGACTCTATTATGTGACGATGATGTGTATTCCGCACAGTCTTATCAGGGACGACTCTATTATGTGACGATGATGTGTATTCCGCACAGTCTTATCAGGGACGACTCTATTATGTGACGATGATGTGTATTCCGCACAGTCTTATCAGGGACGACTCTATTATGTGACGATGATGTGTATTCCGCACAGTCTTATCAGGGACGACTCTATTATGTGACGATGATGTGTATTCCGCACAGTCTTATCAGGGACGACTCTATTATGTGACGATGATGTGTATTCCGCACAGTCTTATCAGGGACGACTCTATTATGTGACGATGATGTGTATTCCGCACAGTCTTATCAGGGACGACTCTATTATGTGACGATGATGTGTATTCCGCACAGTCTTATCAGGGACGACTCTATTATGTGACGATGATGTGTATTCCGCACAGTCTTATCAGGGACGACTCTATTATGTGACGATGATGTGTATTCCGCACAGTCTTATCAGGGACGACTCTATTATGTGACGATGATGTGTATTCCGCACAGTCTTATCAGGGACGACTCTATTATGTGACGATGATGTGTATTCCGCACAGTCTTATCAGGGACGACTCTTTCCGCCTTCACTAGATATTCATTTAGGAGACCTCATAAGAACGCAAAATTCAAAATAGACGGAAAATATCAAACCTGATGAGACTGTGCTAAATGCATAGGCTAATATGGGAAGAAATTTTACGCACATGCATTAATCCCAGTTTTCCCAGAACAAGGATCATATGATAATCATAAGACAGACTGACTGCTGACGTCTTTATGATGATAAGGATGACTTCGACGACAAAGCCACTGTTTCTGTGGATTAGATTCGGCAATATTGCTGAAAATTCATACTACCGGTAGCTTCCTAATTCAATATTTCTTTTTTTGCAGCAGATTTTTTCATGATGCACATTTAAATCATTCCTATAAATAAACATAAATAAAGTTTCCAAATACCCCAATGAATACAATCAATTACAAACATTACGCATGTATGATTCATCTTCGTCGTACATTAAATATCCCGGCAGAATATCAAATGCACGTATGTTTTATTTTGTAATACAAATAAGATAAGGAAAAAAGAACATGTTGTGGTTTAAAATCTAAAGTATACGCGTACTAAAGCTTTTACTATTGAAATTGCCGGTACTTATTCGATACCAAAATACGACCTAAATAGAATGGTCTTAATTGTTTCTAATAATAGACTTGTCAACTATCAAGATCAGTCCGACCTTCCTTATTTGTAAACTGTTCAAAGACACAAAACTGAACGATATTGTAATAATTTGTCATGATACTATCTCATTACGGTAGTTTTAAATCTCTGATCGAGACTGTTACTTCTTTGCCAAATAGTTCGCGTTGTTCTCAAGAATGAATTACCAGATAGCAGTCAGACAATAAAAGAAGCTCTGTGTGTCTTATATATGTTATTATCATAACCTACCCATTAACATTCTTTGGTATACTTATAGCGCAATTTGTATCGCTATATTACGTATCAACTGCTGAATGGGGTTGTATTGTAATCGTTTGTTTACAAACAGAGACGGTGTTTAGGATACGCTGTTACTTAGTAATGGCGTAACGGTGTCATTTGTGTCAGTCGTACCATGACTGTCATGTCACATACAGTGCGCGACGCGTATTCTTTGTTGGAAAAAACAAAGGCTTGTTAAAAACACATTTCCAATTTTAATTAAGTAATTATTTCCTTTCAACACTGAAGACCGTTTCTGTTTTGAATGAATGTAAATAGATTTTACGACGTCTAAATGACAGAAATCATATAAAAAGTATATTAAAGCTTAAATATTTATTGCAGAAAACAACTCGTTTTTATGTAACAGAAAAATAAAACAGGGCACATTTGAAGACACAATTATTTGTATATGTTTGTCAAGAACAGGCATATGTATTTGCCTATAGTGTAATGGACGATAATTAATCGACCAGTTCAATTACGTGCCCAATGACCCACTGACCCGCTGAGTTTTGGAGATTAAAATAACCGAATTTGGCCTTTATAATAATTTGGGAAATGTTGTTATGCCGTACATAAGTTTTCAGTAAAATTACATGTTAATCCAACCACCTGTGACATCATTGTTTGCGTCACAAGTTCGTACACCTTGCTATGTTTACCACTTTTGTAATGTTAGAACTGCCGTATTTAAAATGCACTCTATGGTGCAATTAACAGACATTTGGCAAATCGTTTCAAATTTGTGATTTGGGATCACTTGAGTTATAGCGGTTGATCTCTCTCGTATTTGTAAATAATATAACATATCACAATCAAACGTGCACAGGTAGTGTTTTGTACGTATGTATTGTAATATGATATACGATGCCATTCGAAAAGAGGAAGGCACGGAATAATTAACCTCCTTCAAGTGACCTTTCGTGCGGATAGTGTGTCTTGTCACGTCCACTTTGTTTTCGCAGTTGTTAAGCGCACCCGACTGTAATTGAGGAAATAGAGACTATGCTAACAGAAAAACAGGATAAATAAATTTTACACTACCACTTAATAACAAACTCGGCAATATAATAATGCTATAAAATAAAAAGGAATATATCGATAAGCGATCGTATAAAACATCTTAAAAGTCTTTGGAGGAACATATAGTGTTTGATTGATATTTTAAATGAACATATTGACCTCTTAAGTAGTAGATAAGAAGTAAGAAATGTTACATAAAATTAAACAGGTGTATGACAAATAAGAACGCAGTAAAAATCGCACGATTATTGAAAAATATTTCAAGTGCCCACCTTAAGTGAGATATCTAGCCCAAATATCAGTGTTACATTGTCTCACAATTGTATCATTGGCCCGTAAATCATCAGATATCATGATTACAATATTTTTATGTTATTCTTGTTCAGAATGGCAGAAAAGTATTGAAAAAGAAGACAACGAGGGTATAATATGGTGGTGTCTAGCCGGTAAATATATTTGTTGTAAAACTGACAAATAGATATCTATAAGATGATTTAAGCGTTTGTTAATTCCGATATAGACAGGAATAAAAAAGAGATATATTTATCGTCTGCCAAGAGCGCGTTCTACTAACCTGAAAGCATAAAACGCAAACACAGACAATGAAACCGAGGCGGCGTAACTAATTTTTGGCATCACTAATTTGTAACATTTGTCAAGGTTAATCATTGACCTCCATTTGTTTATGTGTTAGATTTAATTACATTGTCACTACAATGACTGTTTGGTTGTAAAATTAAACTGTTTTGCAATGTTTATAAATATTTAAAGAACTTGCACGGGTATATTGTGCATTTATAGAATATCAATATCCATTCTGGTAAATAATTGATGGTTTAATATGGCATAAAAATATATTAAATTTACACTTCTTCAAAAGTAATAATAATAATAATGATAATAATAATAATACTAATAATAATAATCATAATAATCATAATCATAATAATCATAATAATAATATATACCACTATAATTCAACTGTTTGCTTGTATTGGGTTATTCTGTTATTTTGCATTTTAGTAACCCAGCGATTAAAACATTCCATAGTTAATTTTACTTTCATTGTGCGGCCTTGTAATAAGGTTATTGCATTCCAACTAGGTCTCTTGGATCTAGATCTGGTAGAAAACAATGAAGGCTCGTTGAACGTTTTAGAATTAATGATCTAGAACAAATCACAGAACAAAACAGACACATGTGTAAATAATTAGCTCGATTCCATGAGGTACAACTTTTCTGTACCAGAAAGGAAAAGCAATGTCACGATGTATATTTATGTCTTTAACCGATTTACGAGATCGTGAAATGTTCTTATTTGACTAATTACAGACAATGAGTTAATGCAATTGTTTAGTTCATTGATCGAAAGACATGCGAATACAAAGGTTTTAGATAACATTACACTACGTTTGTAGTGTAAGTATTACAATACATAAGAAGTTATAGTAGTAGTAATAGTAATAGTAGTAGTAGTAGTAGTAGTAGTAGTAGTAGTAGTAGTAGTAGTAGTAATAGTAGTAGTAGTAGTAGTAGTAGTAGTAGTAGTAGTAGTAGAAGAAGAAGAAGTAGAAGTAGTAGTAGTAGTAGTAGTAGTAGTAGTAGTAGCAGTAGTAGTAGTAGTAGTAGTAGTAGTAGTAGTAGTAATAATAGTAGTAGTAGTAGTAGTAGTAGTAGTAGTAGTAGTAGTAGTAGTAGTAGTAGTAGTAGTAGTAGTAGAAGTAGTAGTAGTAGTAGTAGTAGTAAATATATAGTAGTAGTAGTAGTAGTAGTAGTAGTAGTAGTAGTAGTAGTAGTAGTAGTAGTAGTCGTAGTAGTAGTAGTAGTAGTAGTAGTAGTAGTAGTAGTAGTAGTAGTAGTTAGAAGTAGTTTTTGTTGTTGTTGTTAATGTTGTTGTTGCTGAAGTAGCGGCAGTCGCACTAGTACCAGCGGTAGCATGTATTTGGAGGAAATAAAGTATATTATATTTTTCCGCCTTTGAAATTATTTCAGTGATAAGATGGCGGTTAATCAGCTTACGCGTAACTTGAATGGGCATTCATAGCTGACTAAGCGGCTCACCAGCAAGTGTACAGGCTGGGCATTCATAGCTGACTAAGCGGCTCACCAGCAAGTGAACAGGCTTACTGCAGTTACTTATAGCTCTTATATTTACTGAGCTAGCCTACCAAACAGTTAACTCTTATCTGAATATACATGTATGTTCAATATACTGTGATTTGCATTCATAACCGTTTCAAAACAATAAATAAATACAACATGTATATACTTTCTCAGAAAATGTTATTAGTTTTACTTTGCCATTTACTTTAGTAATTCGTTTTCTTTCCATTACTCGAGTCTTTTTACGCCTTCAGCGTTTTGATGATAGAAAGTCGCTCGAAATGAATTTCCATATTGATATTTATATCTTAGGCCTAACTGACAAATATCGTGCATTTTCTGCAGTCTTACGACACGTTTGAGGCACGTTTTCCTCTTGAAATATAGTCATCATGATATCTTAATATCATTTGCTATACTTTATGTTTCCATTAGGAATTGCAGTCTGGTAGAAACTCAGTTAATTTGTTTAAGTTACTTTATATAGCAACAGGGAATGGATCAATTGTTAAGACGGTTCCATCCCAAGCGAGTGGTGTTCGCAAAAGCCTCTTAAGTCTGAATAATATAATTATAAAGATTTAACATTAAATAAACGACCACAGGTCCTACGTGTCATGGACATTGACAGCCGTTAGGACCATTTGGTTTTAACCTTTCGATTGTCGCTGGATACAAGGATTCCGCTCGTGATAACGTTTTCGCGCGCACTACCCAACATCGGCCGTATCATCCGTAGACACCTACACACGCTGCATACGTCTGATAGAATGAAGGAAGTGTTCTCTGAGCCCCCCATTAGTAGCCTCAGACGGGATTGCAACCTGCAAGACATCCTAGTGCACAAAAACACAATAGGATGATCTTCCGAAAGCCCAATATGAGCGAGCCCTGTGGTGCGCAGAGATGCTGTTGTGTACGCGGTTAACTGTCGTCGCCGTCGCAAGTTCGTGTAAGTTGGAGAGACCGGCGGAACTCTGTACCAGCGACATCTATTGTATTTGTCGCGTATTCGTACACAGCACAGTGACCCGGTAGCTGAACGTTTTTACACAGACGGACATTCCATAGATGCTTTCCAAATAATGGAACTCGAAAAACTCAGCGGGTCGGACGAGTACCGCAAAACCATGGAGCAATTGAGGAAGTCAAAACTAAGGACATACCGACCATATGGCATCAACGTGCAAGAATAAACGTTAATAAAAGGGCGCGTAAACAACGTTGACGCCGGAAATGCACGACGTCATTTCCGTTGATAATAAAACATCTGAAAATAAAAAATGGCCGCTGATGAAGACCGTGAGGTCGAAAGCTTCGGCAAAAAATAAATACAGCGTTTTTGTATATATATATATATATATATATATATATATATATATATATATATATATATATATATATATATATTTATCACATGCTATGCCCTGTTTCCCATGTAACATATTTTTTTATATTCTCATGTGTAATACAACATTTTTAAGCGTTTTCATTGGCTTAGTTTGCGTTTATTGACCAATCGCATTTTTTTTTGCTGAAATGACGTTGCAACGTCAAATGACGTCACGAAATGTAAACAATATTCGTGATTTATCATTATGTTTGCGTAAATATTTATTTAATTTGCTCATTTAAAAGCATGTGATAAAATATATATAAATATATATATATAAATAAAAAATATATATATAAGAAAAACATCACCAATAACAACACTCAAACAAAAGCAACGTTGCAGTTTGTTTAAGAAATAATATTTTTCTATCATGGTTTGTTGTCGAATAACTCACAGTAAGGAGTATAGATGCGTAGGAATTAAATCACGAGTGCGAAGCACGAGTGATTTGATAACACGCATCTATACAACTTACTGTGGGTTATTCGACAACAAACCATCATAGAAAAATATGATTTCGATTCTAACACGATTCTAATTGATTTGGTTCAAGTTTTAGGAGGTGAACTATATTTTTCAATACCCCGCCCTTCGTAGTACAAAGTTCACTATTTAGTGACGTCATTGAATTGTACAAACATATGACGTAATTTTCATTTACAAATATTTTGCAACTGACGTCACTTTCATTGATGCTACTGTAAAGCTGACATGCTATAAATGTTTTCTGAATTACGTTTCCTAACAAATAACATTCTTTGTAGGCGTGGTTATGCCAATAATCACCAAATATACAATAAGTTGTTTCATTACACTTATATACATGCTACATTTATTACATTTCTTTAAGAGCGGGTTTTAGCACGTGGATTTTACTGCAATATTTTCTTTATTTATTCGGAACTCTTTTCGAAACATTAAGCTCCGCCCATAAGTTATTGCAGAATAACCCACGCTTGATTTCCTTCTTTGTCTATAGAAAACAGGTCACGTGCCGTGTTAGAATAAATAGTATATGTTTAAATATGTTCTTGCGTGCAGAAATTGAATTGCTAGGTAAGTTAATAATATTGATTTTCGGCTACCAGCAATACGTACAGATCGTTTAATCTTTTAACTCATACTTTTAAAATATGAATAAAACGATCACTACGCATTTTTAATAAGGTATTTTACTGTTATAATAAATATCCCCCATCACAAATACAACGAAAAAATATTATCGGTGTTCATAATACACTATGTGTACTTGCAATGCCTATTTATTGCCAAAAAATGGATAAAACATTATTATTTTGCTTGATACAAAAGGATGAAGAAAAATATTTAAAATCATCTTTACACAAATTGTTTGTTGAACTCAATCGTTATGTTTAACCCATTCATGCCTATCGTCTAGAAAAAAGGCCTAGGCAAACAGCGTAGACCCAGATGAGACACCGCATGATGCGGCGTCTCCTCAAGGTCTACCCTGTTTGCGTAAAGGAATTTCTGTAAGAAATATTCTAAATATAGAAATAAATATACTAGAAATCCCTAATATTGGAAATAAATTTATCCAATTTGAACGGATGGGTGAGTCCACTAGGCATTAATCGGTTAACGGTCTTCGTATAAGTCCTTATCGTTGATTGACGTAGGATATGCGAAACCGCCACAGTGACGTAAGACCATATCTCTGGCATTTCGTGGACATATGCGGCGCACTAAGACCAGATACCTAATCAAAATACGGGCACGCCAGGAACTAATTACATCTGCAAGAGACTCATTTATCGCGGTTCAATTTTCATTCTCGTAACATAACACAGATGTACGCTGATCGAAGACATAAGTTGGCTTCACACCCGCGGGATTTTCCTCATTATTGTGACCCGTGTCAGGCTCGAGACCCTCGGGCGATAACGTATTAATTCGCCATAAGTCGGTGCCTTACAACTTCAATCAAGATGACCCTATTGTGGGCTGTTAACTTTACGACGTACGCACGTCTTCCTTTCATATCAACCATTATTAGAACCCGCGGTGTTCCTTGTACTAATTCAGTCATTATTTATTCATTTCGTCTTTCAGGTATAAATATAAACATACACAACTGCACTCACGAATTCTATAAATCGCAGAAAATTGAGTTACATTATTATTATTCGGTGTTCAATTTTATAGTACATATAATAAAACAGTTCCCTTTTGCCTGCTTTAACTCAAAAGTTATTATGAACACGCGACATGAACATGAATATCAAACCAATAGCAAAATTTGCAAAGTCACAAATCCTTGTGCAGCCCAGATAGAATGGTGGTCGTTTAATAGCTTTTCATTCATGAGGCGACCATGCTTAATGGCCACATACATTTTGCATCTGTACAATTTCAGTCTTCTAAAAACATGAACATATACCATACAAGTCTTAATCCTATGCAAGGTCACACGGAATTCGTTTTGGCAACGTCTTATTGTCATGCCCATCTGTGTATCGCTGATAAGCCTCTCCGTTGTCTATTAGCAGAACAATGGCGTAATGATGCGCGTGTATATTCATTGTTCACGCCGCGTTGAATGCAAATAGCGCATTTAATTACTACACACGTGCTGTTTTTAATTAGTGAGGCTATCATGATGCCACTTAGGCATTAATTCCAGAGACAATTAAAGCTCACCGAAGAAACAAATAGTAACCATAAGAACAGATGTGGGGTTTGGGGGTAATAATTCTTTGTTTGGCATGTCACACTAACATAATGATGTTACAAGACTGGGTGATGACCTGACCGTCATGCGTTTATATTACAGCAGTGACAAGTGGGTCGGAAAACTCGGTATATCTTAATTGCAATGGACATATTAAAATAGCTATACTTGAGGTGTTGATAGCAACACACATTTCACATACGATTGTATGGTTTGTAAGCAGTTTCAGAATTTGATGGTGGCGTGTCGACAGTCTCAAAATTTCAGTCTATGAGGACAGTATCGTCTGCTATTTTCTGTAGCGGACTGCACAAGCTTATCTGGGACGACACTTAAAGCACATGTATTAAGCCCAGTTTTCCCGTAGCGCATGTCATTTCGAAGCGCCATTTGGTTATCTTCATCTCGTCATGTGCAGGCATTTTCGGGATCGGTTTGAGAACGTAGTTACACAAGGCACCATTCTTTACTCGGAAAACAGACGCCATCTGTTTTAGGGCTGCTGAAGGTCTGTTCTAAGAGAATCATTATCTACCATGATAAGCCCATAACCCACTAGCATAACATTTGGCGCACTGCCAAAACATCTATTGCGGTATCATGCTACCCCAAAATCATCATTTTATTGACGTCATTTATTGACATTAAACATTCTTGGATCTACGAGAGAACTGATTTTGCTTAGGTTACAATACACTTTTCGTATTTGAAGAACTGAGAATCATGGGACATGTAATTACTCTAGAAATCTTGCGCAATACAGTATTTAATTAACACCTATTGCGCATCTACGTTTTGTCTGCCAGTCTTTTGTTTGATGGCAATGACGTCATTTAATTCCGTCCGGAATGCCTCTGCTGCAGATATGTGTTTAAAACAGGCAGATCACAAATCGACCGTTTTATTAAAGCCAGAGGTGCTGTTTTAACAGATGCTTACATAAACGCAAATTTAGAATTAAACAAAATATCTTTGGCATCAGTTTCAGAACATAAATATGCATGTTATCATGATTGTAAAAAGGAATGTTAAGCATGAAATATTCTTGAAACTAGACGCATTTAGTTTATTTTCGCATGAATTTTCTTTTATTTTTACAAATATTATTTATGTTATCAGTTAATAATTTGGTTTATTTGCGGAAGGTTAACTTTTGACATAAAGCACATAAGATGCATGGCCGATATGTTTAAAAAAGGCATCATATAAAGATAAATGCGCACCGGAAGTGTTTTGAATGATTAAGGTTTGCGAGTCTTAAATATTATTGTTATATAAATACTATTTCTTGGCTATTATATAAATATAACTTATGATTTCATGTAACACAAGTGAACGGTACGAATGAATGTCCCTGATAGGAATAATGCAGAAACCATTGTCAGAATGTGCTTATAAATACCTTATAATTACTGTTAAAGAATCGACAAACTGTAACATAGTTTGTTAATAAGTAAAATAATTAATTTAAATCACATTGATCGGCTCATGTTGAATCGGCTTACTTATCGTCGGTTCATTATAGGTGTTATATAGCCTTTGATCGGCGTATATTACGATTTGCCGTGGAGTCAAAATAATGTAGGAGCGACTGTCCGGGTTGACAAAATACTGTAGGAGCGATTGTCCGGGTTGGCAAAATAATGTAGGAGCGCCTGTCCGCCCTGTCAAAACATCGTAGGAGCGACTGTCCGCCCTGTCAAATTTAGCGTAGGAGCGATTGTCCGTAGGAGCGATTGTCCGGGTTTCGTGTTGCTATAGCCACCAGGTTTAACCCTTTACCACTTAGTTACGTATGTTCACGCAGTTGTAGTCGCTTAGAAAAGTAAATTTAATTTAAGACCTTTCTTAATAGATTCAAGTTTTTAAGACTTCATCTCTAACCCTTAGATACTGATGAGCAGCAAACAGCATAAGATCTGAACAGCCTGCGAGTGACTGGTTTTATGCTGTTTGCACAGAGCCATTTATACCTTGCTTCTGAGTGGGAAAATGTTAAATATAAATAATTGAACGATACATAGTTAATATATCATAGTAAATAATAATTGTTGTCACACATATTTGAACAATGAACAGTTCACATATACCGAGTGTTCGTACACATATTTGAACTAGAAACAGTTCATGTTTAACAATTTTGGCACACCTATTTGAACCTCATTAGAATCACAAAAACACAATAGCAGGTACTGTGCCATCTGTCACCTCTACGCGGCGATGCACCACTCAGAAACACCTGGATGGTTTGCCCCGAATCCGAATTCGAACGTGTGAATGACAGCCTAAGCCATGATATATTACCTCGAGGTACCGTCACCTACATCGCGTTACCTTTATGTCCTAACATGGTGAATACTAATGCGCATAGGCATTATAAAATATTGGTCTTTTCCCAATAAACGTCACTCATTGAATATATTTTACGTTAATCAATTTAAAGCCGTAAGGCATTCGGCTGGGCCCAGTTATCAAAAGTGTGCTTCTGTTACAATAGCGATATTTGTGCTCTAAGCACTGTCTCGTATGTATGTGACTGTCTATTAAACATGTAAGTTGTGGACGTTTGTGAACATTGTATATATCACAAGCATAATGAGAACATTGAATATACCACAAACATAATGTGAACATTGAATATAACACAAATATAATGTGTCCTCGCTCTTGGGAACAGCGTTAATGCACAAGCTTAAAGTTTCGTACCAGATTAGAGAGTACAGTCCGCACAGGCTTAAAGTTTCGTACCAGATTAGAGAGTACAGTCCGCACAGGCTTAAAGTTTCGTACCAGATAAGAGAGTACAGTCCGCACAGGCTTAAAGTTTCGTACCAGATTAGAGAGTACAGTCCGCACAAGCTTAAAGTTTCGTACCAGATTAGGCGTACAGTCCGCACAAGCTTAAAGTTTCGTACCAGATTAGAGAGTACAGTCCGCACAAGCTTAATGTTTCGTACCAGATTAGAGAGTACAGTCCGCACAGGCTTAAAGTTTCGTACCAGATTAGAGAGTACAGTCCGCACAAGCTTAAAGTTTCGTACCAGATTAGAGAGTACAGTCCGCACAAGCTTAAAGTTTCGTACCAGATTAGAGAGTACAGTCCGCACAGGCTTAATGTTTCGTACCAGATTAGAGAGTACAGTCCGCACAAGCTTAAAGTTTCGTACCAGATTAGAGAGTACAGTCCGCACAGGCTTAATGTTTCGTACCAGATTAGAGAGTACAGTCCGCACAGGCTTAATGTTTCGTACCAGATTAGAGAGTACAGTCCGCACAGGCTTAAAGTTTCGTACCAGATTAGAGAGTACAGTCCGCACAAGCTTAAAGTTTCGTACCAGATTAGAGAGTACAGTCCGCACAAGCTTAAAGTTTCGTACCAGATTAGAGAGTACAGTCCGCACAGGCTTAAAGTTTCGTACCAGATTAGAGAGTACAGTCCGCACAAGCTTAAAGTTTCGTACCAGATTAGAGAGTACAGTCCGCACAAGCTTAAAGTTTCGTACCAGATTAGAGAGTACAGTCCGCACAAGCTTAAAGTTTCGTACCAGATTAGAGAGTACAGTCCGCACAGGCTTAAAGTTTCGTACCAGATTAGAGAGTACAGTCCGCACAGGCTTAATGTTTCGTACCAGATTAGAGAGTACAGTCCGCACAGGCTTAATGTTTCGTACCAGATTAGAGAGTACAGTCCGCACAAGCTTAATGTTTCGTACCAGATTAGAGAGTACAGTCCGCACAGGCTTAAAGTTTCGTACCAGATTAGAGAGTACAGTCCGCACAGGCTTAATGTTTCGTACCAGATTAGAGAGTACAGTCCGCACAGGCTTAATGTTTCGTACCAGATTAGAGAGTACAGTCCGCACAGGCTTAATGTTTCGTACCAGATTAGAGAGTACAGTCCGCACAGGCTTAAAGTTTCGTACCAGATTAGAGAGTACAGTCCGCACAGGCTTAATGTTTCGTACCAGATTAGAGAGTACAGTCCGCACAGGCTTAATGTTTCGTACCAGATTAGAGAGTACAGTCCGCACAGGCTTAATGTTTCGTACCAGATTAGAGAGTACAGTCCGCACAAGCTTAATGTTTCGTACCAGATTAGAGAGTACAGTCCGCACAGGCTTAAAGTTTCGTACCAGATTAGAGAGTACAGTCCGCACAGGCTGATCAGTGACAACTTTTTTCGCGTATATTTTTCGTTAACATGAAGTATATTCTTAACAAAAACTTGTTTAGGCAAAAAGGGTCGTCCCTGACTAGCATATGCAGATTAATTTAAAGAGAAAGTTTACATCCCGCCTCTTCTTGGAAAAACCCAGATCTCCGCATTTTAAAGACATTTATAGAAGCTTATTTACATAACCCATTTAAATTTATAAAACCGCAAGTGAAACATATATCGTATTTCAAACAATGGCGATGTTATTGTCAATTTTATTAGTGGTACACATGCATAGAATAATTAGCTGTGATTCTTGGAAAATTGTTGTCGAAAAAAGTAATTTATCACGGACATTAGATAAATCAATGACATCTGATGGCATGGTTACTTACAATTTTATGCACTGTTAAATACAGGACATGGTCGAAGCCATATTGCTTTTAATCTATTTTTTATTTCAAGGACATACAATTTTATGAATAGACCGTAATTCGTCAGTTTTAATATAATTCCAACATTTCAACATTAGCAGAGGGGATTGGTTTTTCATCAAAGAAAAACACAACAACGTTAAAGTACACTCGTATTTATAAACCACATGATACCTGTTTTCATGATCTACACACGCTAACAATTACGTAGACATTTATGAAAGTGCACGTTTTTAAATAAAAATATCATCGTCAACAACAACGCAAAACAAACATTAAGAGGAACTGGACTAGTGCATTAGCAGCAGGGTTTGTTTTGGTTTTAGTTTTCCTTCTTCTTCTATTCAATCTCAACCTTTGATAATAATAGGATGTCAAGCCGACACATCTCATCTGATAGCCAGATATATACGAACTATAGAAAAAAAGATAAAATCATGCATCACATTTTGCGTTATCAATTAATCTGATAAGAATAATCACCGCTAGGCTTCTGTTCAAAAGAAGAAACCATGAAATCGTGAGCTGTACATTTATATATTTTTATTAAAGTCTCGGCCACACCCTACTGCGTCAGATTCAGACCGCAGACCAGGCGCACGGTTTAAAGATGACAATACAAACGCATGCGAATCAACAAAACTCGTGCATTATGCGCTGGCTCCGTGAGACCAGAGTTAAGTCACTTCAAGGTTTACGGACGTTTTTTTATATATATTTTCATTACAATCAATTGAGCCTTGTTCTGAGAAAATTGGGCAAAATGCATGTGCGTAAAGTGTCGTCCCAGATTAGCCTGTGCAGTCCGCACAGGCTAATCAGGGACGACACTTTCCGCTTGAATGGCATTTTTCGTTTAAAGGAAGTCCCTTTTTACCAAAAATATAGTTTAAGCGGAAAGTGTCGTCCTTGATTAGCCTGTGCGGTCTGCACAGGCTAATCTGGGATGACACTTTACGCACATACAATAAGCCCAGTTTTATCAGAACGCGGCTCAATTGTGTCTGCGTATGAAGCATTTCTCATTGAAGCATCGTGCGTCAGACGTCCTCCATTAAGACACTTGTTGGTTTGCATGGTCAGGGTTTTATTGTGGTAAGTGAAAAACTAACAACTGCCTAGGTTAGCTGGTTTACCATTAATAAGTGCCCATTCGAGCACGTTTTCTTTCCGATGGGCGTTTCACCCAGGACCGACGAATCAACTTAAGCGCTTGAGCTCGTAAATTGCTTCGATTGCGATGACGTTATCATTAGGGAAAATACGCACGTCTTCAACACAAATCTCGACGTAAACTCGAACTTAGGGTTTGACCTCGGCTTTATTTGAAAGCGAATAGTATGGGCACGCAGCAGTGATTATTTGGTCAATTTATGTATACACATTACGCACAATGACCCACGTGCAATAAGCTACACTCGGGATGTTTTGAACATAAATGGGCTATAAAGCTTTCCAATTCTTGGCTGGCATGTGCACGTTGCGTACTCGTAAGTACCTTGTCTTCTTCGCTTCTGTCACTTAAAGGTGATCAATCAGACACGTGACTAAAAAACACGTGACCTTAGATGATATGTGCTTTAATAAAGGGGAACGTTAAGGTCACAAGCCGAACATTATTATATGTAGAACTATATACACAACGTGTTCATTCACTGTTTGTTTCAATTTGTTTGTCTCTCAGTGGTCGACCAGTTCAAAATAAGGCAACGAGTCTCAAATGCTTAAAGCAAAGAATGGAGAAAAAAGTCAACTCACGATAACGTATTGCATACATGCACTTATAATATATATGATGGCATATGCAGTTTACTTCTTTTTTTTTCCTTTTACTCGTTTGTTTATAAATGCTTAAGTGAAAACATGACATAAGATTGATTTTGTGGCCATAACCAAAACTGTATCTATGTGTTACAAATTCTCATTGTGAAAAACACAATCGACCTTTCTGTGAATTATCGAGACTTCATATCATTGCCATAAACATAATGAACATGTCATTAATATAATTCGTATGCTTCCTATGTAAGAGTATAATAAAAGGAGCATTGTGTTACTGTAAAAAAAAATGTACAATACAATCAATCAGATAACTGTGTTGGTGACAGGTAGTTTATAACATTTGGTTGGTGACATGTGGTTGATGACACGTGCTTTATGAAAATTGAAGTGTAAAATGCATACTTTTTCATAAGTTTTACCAATTTTTTTTTCATACGTTCTACCAAATTTTTTCATAAGTTCTACTAAAGTGTTTTTTTCTATACCAAAACAAGCCAAAACGTAAATAAAGAAACTCAAAGGCCGTATCCTTTTACAAACGTTATTTCAGCTATTGCTTCTTGACAGATGTTTAACGCTATTCTCTGAGCTCAGTTGATGTTCCTTAAAACAATAATCCACTTACTCTTGGCGCCAGGCTTCCCATATAACTGACTTACTAAACTACACGCAATTATGAATTTGCACAACCACGCGCGACATTGCCTGGTAGCAGGACACGACATTACATGTGACGTCATCCGCAGAAAATAAATGGCGGTCAGTTTACAAGCTCACGCTGTTCATAAGTTAGGTGGTTTTCCAGCAATAAGTGTCCATACAATGGACCTTCTTGAATCGATGGTAAGAGGGGGGGGGGGGGGGATTATGGTAAAAATGGATTTTAGGTGCGGACTTCAGATTCTTATTTGGAAAGACACTTCATGCACTTGAATTAAGCCCCGTTTTTCCAGATCTTAATATGCAATTGTTTCCACAAACATTTTCATCAGCGTGCGATCACAAATAAACAAGCAAGCCTTCTACCATGCACTTGGATTTGAAAATTATATCGCCTATGCACAGTAAAAAGCCTTCTTATCAGCAATACAGCTCATTCCCATCGAACGGTTTTGTAAATGAGACCAGTTTATTTAAACATAAAATTGAAAAACAGTCTGTATTAAATCCAAACGCAGAAACAATTGATCATAGAAATAGTTTTTTATTTGTACTTTTTCGCAGGGAGCCTGATAAAATTTTACCACACAAAGTGACACATTTTCAGGTAAGTCACAGTGGTATTTTCAGGAGCATTGTTTTTGCTATATAGCGTTGTCATTGACATTCATTATGTAACATGTTCTTCGCAGCCGTATGACGAAGTGGGTTATAATCAATTATTAAAGTACATAACTTATATAAAAGCTTTTAAAGTACAATCCCAAGCGTGCTGACATTTGCAGGCGGAAAACAAGATCGTTGAGATTGTCTAGATTTACCGTCTACTACTTTTACTGCCCCATTTACCGCTCATACTACTCCATCAACATCATTTTCATCATCATCATCATCATCATCATCATCATCATCATCATCATCATCATCATCATCATCATCATCAGCAGCAGCAGCAGCAGCAGCAGCAGCAGCAGCATCATCTTCATCAGCAGCAACAGCAGCATCTTCTTTTACTACTAAAACAACAGCAACAATAACTTATACTGCTACTACTACAACGACTGCTATTACTACTACTACTACTACTACTACTACTACTACTACAACACTACTACTACTACTACTACTACTACTACTACTACTACTACTACTACTACTACTACTACTACTACTTCTACTTCTACTACGACTACAACAACGACTACGACTAAGTCTACTACTACTACTACTACTACTACTACTACTACTACTACTACTACTACTGCTGCTGCTGCAACTACTACTACTACTACAACAACTACTACTACTACTACTACTACTACTACTACTACTACTACTACTACTACTACTACTACTACTACTGCTGCTGTTGCTGCTGCTGCTGCTGCTACTACTACTACTACTACTACTACTACTACTACTACTACTACTACTACTACTACTACTACTACTTCTACTATTACTACTACTACTACTTCTACTACTACTACTGCTGCTGCTGCTGCATCTGCTGTTTCTACTACTACTACTACTGCTGCTGTTGCTGCTGCTACTGCTGCTGCTGCTACTGCTACTTCTACTTCTACTACTACTACTACTACTACTACTACTACTACTACTACTACTACTACTACTACTACTACTGCTTCTACTACTACTACTACTACTACTACTACTGCTGCTGCTGCTGCTGCTGCTGCTGCTGCTGCTGCTGCTGCTGCTGCTGCTACTACTACTACTACTACTACTACTACTACTACTACTACTACTACTACTACTACTACTACTATTTCTTTTAGGCTTTGTCCGTTAACCAGTAACTGCATATGTATTATAAAATATATTGCATTTTAATGCATATGGATATTATTTACAAACGTATACATAACCATTTTTACCTGACATAAGGTTATTGCATTTATTTCGAATGTTCAGTCAATTGGGACACATTTTTATCTCATAATAACATATTACAGTTACATATCTACATATGAATTGTAATGGCTTCAATAACTTAATAATACGCAAACTATACATACTAAGAAGATCAATATCACACAAATGCAAGGATTACTATTAAGAAAGTCAATGCAATATATTCGACAAGAAATTATATGACGTTTAAAAGATAGCAATTGGGTTTGCCGTTTATAAATGTAGATTGGAAAAAAAGAGAAAAACAAAACAAAAACAACGTGCATGTACATTTCCTGGTTAATGCAGGTTTCATTTTTTTTTAAATCACATTCATTGACCTTTTGATATGACTTTAATATAACCCTCAATACTATGGTTTTTCTTTAAGCGGCGGTTTCTTTGGGTGAAAACTAGATACCAATCATTCTTGGTCAGTTGAGACAGGTTTTGGGCATGCATGTATACAATACAACGTTTAAATCATTCAGTACAACAACATCAATAGTCCACTTACTTGTAGACCACTCACTCATGTGTACTTACATAATCTCTTAGAATAATAAGTATAATGACATATTTTATCATAGAATATACATTCACTTTATTCAACTACTGTGATTTGTTTGCAAATTATCAACAAAATGCACAAATCGTGACTGTCGTTCGTATAAACGCAGCAATAACAACCTTTTTATATAACACGTTTCATAATTTGCAGAACGCCATGCCATCAGAATCAGGACCTTCAGTGACGATTGGCACACAAACTGAAACGTGACTTTCGATGCACGCGTTTCCTCGTGAATTTAAGTCCATAATCATTATGGTAACTCACGTGGCAAATAATTACATAATGTAGAACATAAGAACGACTAACATTAACGTAATACTATGTTGACCTTTCAAAGAAATTGAAATGGAAAATTGAAAATTGTATCGGATTTTGAAGAACATTTCGGTAGGGATGCAGTGACATTGTTTTTCGCATGTGCGTTGTATTTAATTTAATTAATTTTGTTACATGATATACGGGAACCCTTATTGTAATTACAATACGTTATGAGGTTGGTTTGTTGGTTAAATTTCAAAAGACTTTTCACCAATCACATGGGCTGTACACAGACGTTGGTTGAGTTCAAAGTATGATTGTGCGAACAATGACATTTAAGCCGACTTTATAGTAGGCATAAACCCTTCGCCATGACGCTAATCTCCGTGACGCTGGGCTCCAAGACATCGCGCGATGCAAACTTAAGCAACGACACGTGACCTTATTGTATTTTCCTCACAATTACTTACCCATGTATACACCTTGACACATGACCATTTAGTGTTTCCCTCACGGTTACCCATGTCTACACCTTGGTGCAGAGGAAATCTCGTATACATGTATTCGAGTACCAGCCATCGCAATAAGAAAGCCGCGTCCTACTTTAGTTTGGAGTCGTGTGGATTACACTAGCGTTTCTCTTTGATGTGCGCAATATCGAATACATGTATACGCCAAGCACGTTTGTTAAATGTCACCGATTTGCACATGACACCAATCACGTGTTTTAATTCATTAACTTCATGAAAGAAAATCATTTTCGACAAGTGAGCTCAGACAAGATGCCATACATTTTCTTTGTATAAGTATAACTATGTGTCAAAGACGCTTATTTATAACTTTAATATAACCGCTTTTTGATAAGTATTATGTCACGTGGCAAGTTGAAATGTCAAACCCTTCCATTTTTGTAACTTACGTGTTGCTGTAAGAATAAGAATATCTGTTATTTTATCATATCTCAAACACGTGCCTTTCTTACCAAAAGTAATTAATTTTTAAATTAAAAGTTGTCATTCCTTGTAGTTTGATAGTCATTATTTCGAGTACGAACGCAACATAGTAATCTTTATTTCGAACTGCCATTATTCTACGTTGTTATTACATAATACATGCAATAGAGCCTCGCTTTGTGAAAAGAGGGATTAATGCATAAGTAGTCCACACAGGCTAATCAGGGACGAGACTTTCCGCTTTTATGATATTTTTCGGTAAAAGAAAGTCTCTTCTTAGCAAACATCCAGTTCAGGCGGAAAGGGTCGTCCCTGAGTATCCTGTGCGGACTTCACAGGCTAATAGGGAACGACACTGTTCGCACATGCTGTTATCCCCGTTTTACCAGAACAGAACAGACATTTTATTTAGACTTATGCATAAGTGCAACGTCTAAATACATACAGTATAGAAGTAAGTATGTCACGTTTTCAATACATATTAGTTCAATACAAATGAAAAAAAAATACAAAAATACAAATGAAGAAAATGCATATAGTAAACTTTCTAAAAATACATGTATACATATAATGACAGAAAGATTTGTAAGTGATACCGGTTATATGGTATTATTTATCAATTAATTGAGAATTACAAATGCTTCTTTTATATATTTACACAACTTGACAAGTTCGTTTCTACCATAGCAAGGCTCATATAATAAAAGTGCACTGCGACCCGTCCTCACAATTGCAATGAACAGCACAACAAAGCAATTAACCGTGTAGTAGCGTAGGAATACCGGAAGTATAAACAGAAAACGTGTCTGGATAAATGCAACGATAAATAAACGCTTGGCATTAGACTTGGAAATTTGAAATTTTAACTACGTGTCAATAGTGTACTTTAGCACGCGCGGGGGTTGTTAGGTCCATACTGCACTTTAGATGCGCAAAATATGTACACATCTGAATTAAAAACAACATAATTATTTTACTCACATGAAAATTGATAAGTTAGACAACAAAAACTTACATACTTACATGTACGCCCAGAGGGGAACATGTGCATGTGTACCAAGCGCTTATTATCTGTATGTAGACGATGATCAGTAATAATGATGTAGTTTGATAGATAAAATAGAATGCTCAGGTTAAATTTTTGGTCAAAATAATGTTTCAAATAATATGCCTCGAGGCATAAAATATCCTGTCGGACTAAATGTATGAATGTATCCTTAAAAGTATACCTGTAGACATTTTCTAATGCCTGCTTTTATTTACCCACTTTTGACCCAAATGGTAAGTCATACCTTAAAGCGTCGGCTATATTACCCGAGCGCTATTTTATTGAAAGCCGTGACTTTTATGTACCAAACTCAATTTTCTATATTATACGAATAATGACACCCCGGAGTCATGACCAGGATTAGCTTGTAGATGTCTTACATGTAGTTACCCAAATAACTTACGCAAATGTTTTTATGCTTACGAAGTCAAATTAGAGCCAGGGATTATTTATGTCAGCCTCCGATCATGTTACAAAATGAACTAACAGAAGTTATAACACTTAACATACATAGTTGACATTGCGCTGTAAGTACATGTAATTGGGACATTATGTCCTCGTAAAGTTATGCAATATTTGGAAACACCAACGAAAGCATTCCTATAAAATACGAACGTTGGCAAAAAGCAGTCATTATTTTAACTATGAACGCAAATGGGTTTTATGATGCTAAGAAACGTTTATTACCACATCCCATATATTTGTGTGACCTTTGCTTACTGTAGCATATGTAAAATCTTGTTTGCTGAAGTATCAGTTAATTATCAATAATTTTTGGAACTTCTTTGACCAGCTAATTAGTTGGCATCGCTTACGGAATGGTGTCAAGTTCTCATTCCTCAACCGGGTCATGCCACGCTTTGTATTTTCCAGGAGCATTCACCTGTTTTTGAGCGCGACAGTGTACATCAGGTTGACCCCATTTATGTTGGCCGACTTAATAAGTTTTACCATAAATCCCTCGTCAGAAAAGCTCCCCGTAGAGGACTTATCCTGCTCATACGTCGGTCATTAATGCTAAAAAATAACATTTTCAAACTATTAGTTAAGAACTTGCAACTAATTGTTCCTTTTCATTCACCTTTACCGTAAACAGCCATTACATAATCAATAACAAAAAAAAAAACCAACAACACCAATCCAAAACACCTATGCAGAGCTAACTAATACCAACTGGTAATACTGCAACATTTTCTGATGCTAATACAATAACTACTGCTTTGATATAGCTGCACTTCTTTTTCTCTCTCATTTCTGTGTACGTTTTCTTCTCAAATACTGCTAATGGCTATGAATGCTATGCCGATAGCCACCATGCCGATAATCATCAGACTTATCAGCTCAAACTTGTCCTAGAATCGACCTAGTTTGTCTCGCGGCATCGTCTGGACATATTGATCTCCAGGCACGGTCATTTCATTTCCACTGTTTACACGTCGCTACCTGATAACATAAACTGCAATTTAATTAATTGACGTTTAATTAGAGCCGCCACCCAAAACTGCGCGTGACCCGGGCTGACCTTGCCCGGGGGGAACGGCGCACGGCGGATGGAATGTCTCAACTGACCAACCATGTGTACGTTTCAAACAAATGATTCGCCAGCTGTGGCAATGTCTGGAACAGTTTATAGACACGAGTTCTCCACGTCTCAACATTTGTATGTAGCGAAATTTGGCTTAATTTAATACATCTGCTCACAGAGTTAATGCCTTTCGTCTAGACGCGGATAAATATTCGATAAGAAATCTTTAGCCTCCCCATGCATCTGAGGTTCGCAGTCCGAATGATTATTTTAAATAAGTCATTACAGATCTTTTGCAAATAAACGCAGTTTGATGCTTTCGACTTGCCTCCTAGGCAGGGATATCGGGCTGAGTTCTGGGAAGTCATGATTTTTGGGGAAATAAACAGTGCTTATAAGTTACAGGACAACCAAATGATACGGGTATGTAATACTCTTTATGTTTTACGTTTGCGTTTTACTCCTTTCTAAAACACACTGGTATCACTAAAAAACCACGAACTCCACCTCAACGAAGATTTTATGAAAAAGACAGGGCAGCAGTAACAACAAGAACAACGCATGCAGCATCAGAAAGTCGACAGCACCGCGTTGAACAAATAAATCAGCAGCAATGTTGACATATGTGCTTCAAAGTGTCAAACGGTGTGCTGTCTTGGCTCGTGTACCGCGTGTATTTTTATTTTCATTTGATCGAGTATTAACCTATTTAAGCCTAGTGGACTCTCCCATCCTTCTAAATTGGATCAATTTATGTCCAAAATTAGGGATGTCTAGTATATTTATTTCTATATTTAGATTATTTCGTACAGAAATTCCTTTAAGCAAATAGCGCAGACCCTGATGAGACGCCCCATCATGCGGCGTCTCATCTGGGTCTACGCTGTTTGCCAAGGCCTTCTTTCTAGACGCTAGGCATAAATGGGTTTAATCTGTTTCAATATCTCTTAATTTCCGATTTCAAAACACAATGTATAAATACTAAAAAGAACTGCGAAGTAACATTTTCACTCATTCTGTTACTGTGTTTTGGCGTAGCTGTCTAACCTGGTTTTGATCTTTGACATAGCCAATAAAAATGTTGGCGAAAATTCCCGACAATAAACCCGAATAAATAAAATGCTACTGCCGCATTGGCCAAAAAGACAATTATCGCTTATAATTAACTCACCCATATGTTATTATTTTGTTCGTGAAAATAGCGCGACCGGCCAGTCAACCGAGCAATAAATGTGTAGAAAAATGCGCACACATTTAACATTCTGTTATTTTTCATTAAAAAAACCCTCATAATATCGCCATCGTGTTTGACATACATGCACCAACCGTTGTGTCTAATATCAAGGGGTTTCTAAGGTCCATGCCTACACGGTCAGATGCAGGAGTACAGGGACGTCAAGAAAAAGCCGTGTAACGATGGACTAATTTTGTGCTAATCTTTTGTTACTGCCATGTACCACTGAAACCTACCCAAGAGAGTAACTACTAATGAGCACTTATCCCACATGAATGGCCGGCGCGGCTGACCCTATACCCGTCTAGCACTGCCCATCCCGTGTCCATTAGTGAAGGTAATTTGGCGACCGCCCCAGGTAAAGGAAACACGTGACATGCGTTGATCGCAAACAGATTTATCAGCTTAATGAAAACAACGCATTGTTAATTATCGATGCATTCTGGAAATAAGTATTAAGTCCTTGGGCTGACCGCAGGTACACGAATAGTCACCACATAAATACTATGGCGTGCTATTTGTGTCGAAATTCAACAAGACCTACAAGGTAAAAAACAGAAATGTACTTCGACGTACAATTTGGACGTCGAAGTACAATAATTGTACGTCGACGCACAAATATGAAATGCACTTTGAAGTATATATTTGTACGTCGAAGTACAATTTGTACTTCGATGTACATGTATGTACTTCGACGTACACATGTTCTGAACAGCCAATCAAAACACTCGTCTCTTGAGGTGCTTTTCCTTCAGATTTATTCATAATTAATGTTTAAAATCTCTTTTAATTGAGGACAAAATGAATAAAAATACCGAAATTGCAAATAACATAAAAGTTCCAAGTATTTAATGCATTAAAATAGATTATATACACATTTGAAAAAGATTCAATGTTACCTTTTTTTAAATTAAAATTATCCAGCATATTGAGTATTTATTGACCATGCGGGGCGGAGTATCACGGTCCAGCGCATTTCTGTGTAGGAAATTCGCAACGGTACAAGATAAGTATTGATGCAAAGCATCAAAGGGCGTCGGGAATTTCAGTGTAAAAGGCACTCAATGAAGTTACATGGAACGATTTTTTTTCTACTGCAAATATTAATATATTGGCCGATTATTTTACACAAAATAGAAAAAGATACTGGTATAACCATTATCTATGATTTTGTGTTATAACCCCCAAATAACCATTATCTATGATGTTGTGTTATAACCCCCAAATAACCATTATCTATGGTTTTGTGTTGTAACCCCCAAATATTTCATAGTTCATTTTATCTACATTGGTTTCCGTTTTTTACTGGCATCTGTGTGCAGTTTTCATTAATGGAACAGAACTGTGTAGGTTTAAAAATATCTGCTTCATCTTGTAAGCGTAATTTCATAGTTTTCTCAACTTCAAGGGGAAATGATTCTGAACTTATTCTTAGGTTGCTCATTTACTATAGGGGTTGAGTACTCATTGATATGAAAACACTGTAAAAGTTTTAATGTGTTTACGAACCCCCCACCCTCTCACACATATATTTCATGGGCATAATATGAACAAAAAATGGTTACAATAAAACAGCATATTTATTTGAACTAAAATGTCTACATAAAAACAAAAAGTTAACATAGAACACAAATAAAATAATCTGATTCTACTGGGGCTCGAACCTTGGGCCTCTCACATGTGAAGCGAGCGTGTAACCACTTCAATACGGAACCGCTTGAAAAATCACCTTCTAACTAAGATATTTATAAGTGACTGCAGGGTAACGGTTATCAATAAAGCAATAAACCGTGTAATCGCTGTCGTCTTGTAAAATTGAAGAAAATACGCGTTCACCAAAACTCGAACAGCAAAAGTCTGCGCTATTGTAGAAAAACCACAAAATAAATATATTTTGATTATTTTCTGTTTTTATACAAAACCAGAAAGTTTCACCGGTTCGCGTATTTGCCCTTTCCCTGTGATCTTTTATTATTGCCCTGTCCCTGTGATCAGTTATTAATTAAAAGAATTAGCTTTGCATTATTGGCAATAAATGTTGTAGTAAATGTAATTGGCACAAATGCAGTACTTATTTACACTAATTTACACAAAAAATCACCACTATGCAAGATATTCTGACAACAAAAATATAAACATTGATCCGTAAAATAACTTCTCCCATAAGCGAAAAAAACCGTATTACATACTAGTCGCCGCACTTCAGTGCGACGCCAATAATAACCTCTCCGGTTGGTCGTATTTTGTGATAACCATAATTTGCATAAGTCAGAGGTTTATTCCGCCACGCCAGGTCTATAAGTACGCACAATATCTATGAGCTAACTGTCGATATTCGCATAATTTGGAATAAATAATAATAATCATAATGTTCAATGAATACGCACAATATCTGTGAGTAAGCGGTCGATAGTCGCATAATTTGGTATAAATAATAATGTTTAATGTCAAATATCTATAAAAGCAACAGATGTAAGGTGTCCTCTGATTGGCTAACACTCAAGGGTCGGTGTAAACTGTACGTCGAAGTACAATTTTGTACATTGAAGTACAAAAAAATGTACGTCGACGTCGAAGTACATTTCTCGTTCTATCTAGTAGGTCTTCTTGACTTTCGACCCAAATGGTACGTCATATATAGAACGAGAGTCGTAACCCATACGTATCAGTTGGCAATTGGAATGAGCGTACAATCTAAAAAGGGCAGAGAGAAATTGTGATATTAGCTGTCCAGTTATTGGCATACGTATAGTTTAACATCAGTAATACACCCTCACTTGTAGTGAGCAAGTTTCCATTCATCATTTAGCAAGACAACAGTAAGCATTTCGTGTTCAAGTATTTTAACCCATTTCGGAATTACAGGGCAGCCACTGGCTTGGATGAAGGCATATCTGAGTGACCGTTTTCAGACTGGCTGTATAGACGGAGAGCTGTCAAAGCCAGTGCATATGACATATAGTGTGCCCCAAGGCTCGGTGTTAGGCCCCAAATTCTATGTCATGTACACGAAACCTGTCGGTGCTATATGTCGTCAACACAGGATAAACGCACATTTTTATGCTGATGACTCACAGCTTTACATGTCATTCAAACCAACAAACCCTGCAACAAAAGAAGACACTATTAACCAAGTGACGGATTGTCTTAATGATATTACCCATTGGATGAATACCAACATGCTGAAACTTAACTCAGAAAAAACCCGAATTAATTGTGTTCACATCTGATAAGGACAAGAATGCAGTTTCTAACATTACTGTGAAACTAGACAAGTCAGACATAATACAGTCATCTAGTGTAAGAAACCTGGGTGCTTTCCTGGACTCCAAAATGAACATGGATCAGCCTGTAAATTCTCTCTGTAGATCCACCTACGCTCAGTTAAGGAAAATTGGTCGAATTCGGCAATATATCAACACAGATGCCACCAAAACCCTGGTAAATGCGTTAGTAACATCTCGACTGGACTAATGCAATGCTCTGCTGTACGGAATTCCCCAGCATACGATAAACAAATTGCAGGTTGTTCAGAATACTGCTGCCAGAATAATAACTAGAACATCAAAGTACAGTCACATCACACCGATTTTGAAGGACCTCCATTGGCTACCTGTACAGTACAGAGTGAACTATAAAATAATGACACTTACATTTAAAGCTCTTCATGGCCAATCTCCAGCGTATATCAAGGACATGATAGATGTCTATAGACCAACGCGTAACCTACGTTCAGCACACCAATCGATGGCACTGGTACCCTCAAAAAGCAAACAAGTGAAGTACAGGGAAAGGAGCTTCAAATCAGTTGCTCCGAAATTGTGGAACTCACTGCCATCATGCGTTAAAGACTGCCAAACACTTCAGAGTTTCAAAAGACAATTAAAGACCCACTATTTCGTGCTGGCCTACGGAAACTGATTACATCAATATTGGCACTTCATAAACTGCTAATGTACTTGGATAGTCCACAATTGTTGTTTTAATGTTAATCGCTTTTATAAAAGTAATGTTTCATGTGACGATTTTATTGATTCTATTGTTTTACCAGGCTACGGGTTTCTTATCATATGCTTAGTTAGATTTTAAATTGTTTTACAATGTTATGGTTATTTTATGTGTTTTTTTTAAACAAGATTATGATATGCATTCATTATTGTACAGCGCCTTTGAACGTGTTGTATAACATGAAAAGGGCGCTTTATAAATCAGGTTTATAATAATAATAATAATAATAATAATAATAATAATAATAATAATAATAATAATAATTTCCAAGCACACCACCTTTTTGACGTTCTTATAAGACACTTCAACGAAAAATAACGACATTTATTAGTCAACGTTTCATACATAGAAAACTGGATTAACACACGTGTTACTGGGCGTCCCGTCAGGTCACCAGATTACCCTGTGTCTCTAAGCAGTATATGGTGTACCATACCAGCATGTTATAATGAATATAACTAACATAAACCAACAATGAAGAATGCATGACATTTTTCAAACGTTTTTCGGACAAGATGTATCTTAATAATGTTTGTCCGAAATAAAACGAGGTTATAAAATTCGTGTGTAAGCGGTTTGATCCAAGAGTTTAGTCAAATAATACGTTGAATCAATGAAAAATAAGTTATCTACTTAGCGTTACATACATTTATTTTCTTAAAGATTTCTTCCCCGCAAAGATCACTATACTAAAGATTAATTTAGATAAACACTTGATATACTGTTATGCTCTAAAACAGTGCCGATAATAATGACTATTTGATAATTTCCAGCTTAGAGTTGGTTATTGCGTTAATTACTAATGGTTTGAAGTTCCGATGTGTAGGAATACAATCACGAGAGTTATTCAAGACCAAATCATTTTTAACAAGCACTACAACGACATTCTTTATACGGAATTGGTCTGTATAATGGAATAACTCTCTCTCTCTCTCTCTCTCTCTCTCTCTCTCTCTCTCGCTCTCTCTCTCTCTCTCTCTATCGTCTCTCTCTCTCTCTCTTTATATAGATATATATAGATATATATATATATTATATAGATATATATATATATATATATATATATATATATATATATATATATATATATATATATATATATAAATATATACAACGCCCATATTCCGGGGAAAAAAATAAACACGTGCGTTTCCGTGACATCAACGAATACTCAATTAAAAATGACGTAGGCTTCATTCGTGAACTGAATAATCAATGTCTCGTCGTATGTAGTGTTCAATGCAGGGAAAATAATATGTTAATAAACGCAAATTAAGATCAAATTTGACAAGGGGGTAATATTAGTGTAATCATGTCTTTTGTAATTCAGTGGGTTAACTATTCTTTTAAGGGCAGAAATTATTTGTTTGTTGTAAGTTGCCTATACCGCGCGTATTATCACGTGCATTTTACTTTTTTACTTTTACTTTTTCTTGGAATATCCCCACGTACTTTCACAAAACAAGGATCAGCCTAGGATTTGTTGCAAAATAACCAATTTCCTTCTTTTTTATGTTAAACATAAAGTCGCGTGATCATGTTAAAATATGAGGTAATTTAGAGGAATTGGAATTCGCCATCGATTGCGTTGTCTCCCAGTGCGAATGCATAAACTTTCTGCATTCAATCAACGTATTGCAAAGATTCGATTGCATCAGGAACAAATCGGATACACGAAAATAATAGAGAGAACTTCCTTTGAAGAAGAGCATAATTCACATATCGTTTACAATAGTGCAGTTACCAAGACTCCTTCTTACGTCATAATATCGACTATTCTCGTTTCCATTCGCACTGGGAATATTTATTACCCAGGAAGAAAAGAAATTGCACGATAAAGAGGGATTAATTTCAGTAACATACAGAATTGCAACTTCCGTGCATTTGTAACAATTTCCAGCAAGTATCACAATGCTTTGGCATTTTAAATTCTAGAACTTGGTCAATTATGCGAGTGCAAGATTGATTTACTGCTTAGAAACACGGCTCGTGTGACAGTCGCAACTAATTAAAGGGACTGTCAACCACGACGACAAAGAAAAGAAAAGTTGTAAAATACCGTATTTTTTTTACAATTATTAGTTTATATTGATTAAAATATCACGACTGGTATATTACATTACTTGAAAAAAGTTCATATTTTCAGTATATTAGGTAATACAATTTCGCGATGTGAAATCGAAAGTACATCGCGAAAATAGGTGACATAACGATATACACACTATAAATAACGCAAATAGATTGATCATTTTATGTATAAAATATATACATTTCACTACGCATGCACAATTTGCAATGCTGGATTTACCACGTGACGATGATGATAAACCTACTGGCGTAATTTATAGGTAACTGGTAGTTACCTGGTAGACATACCCAGTAAAATTTATTACCGAATATACTGAAAATATTAAAACTTAAGAACTTTTTTCAAGTAATGTAATATACCAGTCTTGATATTTTAATCAATATAAACTAATAATTGTTAAAAAATACGGTAATTTACAACTTTTCTTTTCTTCGTCGTCGTGGTTGACAGTCCCTTTAAGGTCATAATTCGAAATGTCACAGGCTAAGAATAGTTTTTATGTTTTACCAAAAAACTACACCGGAAAGCTATAGAAATTTTTTTTTCTCTAAAATCGACTTAATTGTTAGATGCAGTAAAAGGCATACTTTTTTGTTCAAATTGTTGTGTCTTTGCCATGTTGTATTAAGTCAGTGAAAGTTGTTTAAACACAAACAGTGAACGAAACAGTTGTTATGCAATATACCGTAATACAATGCGTAATTTTTACAATTTTTACAATTAAAATGTGGAAATGTAATAACAAAAAAGACTATTCTGGACATAATCGTTCTACATATGCTAAATAGTCTGGGTATGCAGATTTGAGAAAGAGAATGATAAAAATGTTTACATGAATACTTATACAATTTAAGAGGATATATTATAATAGCATTGCCAATATCTAAGCTTTGTTTTGTTGTTGATGACACAACTAAAACTCAAATACACAAAGCTATCACTTCAATTAAGTGTAATATAGTCTATTATAGACGCTTTCGGAGAAAAGTGGTTATTTTGGGAAATATCATTATCGCCCTCCAAGTCATTTAAAACAATTTAAAGCTAAATTGTTATATTTCCTGGAATTTGTCATGATTGTCCGAACACACGCATGTGTACTTGGATCTTGGATCAATTCTGAACACCAGTCACGGTCAAGCTGACATTGTATGAAAAACACAGCATGTGTTGCATGTTTATGTAACAGATGGCTTTCTGAATATTTCAAGATTTCGAGGTATTTACCCAACTGCGATCGATAAATAATTACGAGTTAAAAGGTCCTTTTCATGTGGAGTTACGTGTACATAACCAGTTTTTTCTCAAACACAGCCTAGTTCTTTTTTGTGCGCTCAATAATCGGTTTGTGGCATGGCACGCGCAAATGTAGTTTCAGTAAAATTTAATTTCCGGGTCAAAATTTCTCAGCAATATCGATTCAGTGAGGGGTCTGCAAACCAACTTTACAGGGAAACGCGCAAAGGCCGCAGCTGAAGGCTTTTTATTGGATCCATATTTTACTGTAACATGACATGACCTATTTCTCTGACATTTTTCCTGGGACGAGGTATCGATCTGGCCCTCCGTATTACATGAAACAGACGTGCTTCATGAAATAATTAGCCCAGATCATTGCATTTTATTGTAATATGAATCCTGATGAAAGAAGCTGGCGATTAATGTGCGCTATCAATAATTAGAGGTTAAATGGAACTAGCCGAAGAGCGAATGGACTCAATATTTTCACCCCAATGAACAGCGTGAACTAATTGATAAGAATTTATTTACAACTTGCTACAACACCAACAACAACTTATTGCAAATATCTCACCCACTGTCCTATCATTTCACAGTAGCAATTCAAATGCAACAATTGCAGTAAGCTGAATGTCATACGTGTATAATTATATCGTCAAACAGAAATGTTTCACCGTATGCATTCTAGTTACAATTTCAACGGATTATCGAGTCAGTAGATCTAATCTTAATGATGAGCTATCCATATTTACTAGACGCTCTGATTTTAACGGTTTTCTTAAACAAACAAAAACATGACTCTATTAAAAGAAAACATTACAGTTATAGCAAGATTGCAAGCGAAAAATGTCTCCGAAAGTAGTTCCTATGCTAGTTTATTCTTTCCTTTTCGTATCATTTTAACCTAACCACCAATTCTTCGTTTTTATAGCAAATACATAAATTAATTATCGATGGATGTTCCAAGATGTGAGCCTTAAAAATATCAACAAGCTTAATTACGAGTATACACAATTCCATAGTAAATTATAGGCGCGGTGAAAAAACTCAATATAATCCGTCAAATCTGTACTGACAATGTGCTAGGGTGTGACTATCATGCATGACAACTGATGACAGAATTAGTCTGTTTCTCAGAACGAACGATTAAATCACTTGAAAGCAAATTAATTCTTTTTTTCATTACAATTAAGATTGAAAGTGATACTCGGAGGTCGTGCCAGATTGAAGACCTTGCTCCAATAAATTATTTACTCATACTACGCTGTGTGAACGTAAGAAAAACACGTTTTGTTCATATTTAAACGGTTGATACTTGCATATGCCGTTCAGTTTCCAAGGCTAAGCCGATTGAGATGAATGTTTTTCCAATTATACAACAGCGTGCGACACCTTCAGATTATTTTTTCAAGCAAGCTTTACAACCGTCGGGTACCCAAGGACATTCACACCTTTGAGATTGCGACATAAACATCCTAAACATGTTATTTCTCCGTGCATTGATCGCGGAATTCTTATTAACTTCTCATTTAATTTCATCCGACTTCCCTTTGAAATGTTTCCTTTAGTTGTAATGATTTCCTATACTGATGACAGCAAAAACAAGCGACAAGCAGGTATCATGCACCAATATCCCCCAATCACAATCAAAAGAAGACGATATGAGGTCAAGGGCGATTAAAAATCGATCGATGAACAGATCGTATCATTGAGTTTATCGGATTAAAGGAGGAAAATGAAAAGGAAGTTATGAAAGCTATGCTTATGAGACGCTATTTTTCGACACTTCCGACGTGATTTTTTATATGCTTCCGGAGTTGCTAAGGACGAGCACGTTTAAAAAGGATTTTCATCAACAACGGTCGGACACTGTTTGTATTTAAATTCATGAGATTTTCCTGGTTTCGAGTACACAATCTCTTGACGGTTTATAAAGGCGGGAATCAACAAACTAATGTTTGTTATAGCAATACTAAGTTTTGCAAAATTATTTGTTTTATAATGTTACATGAAATTAAAGTGTTAAACAAAATGCGAGTGTTTCATGAGTCAAAATGAGTAAACAACTTTTCGAAATTGTTTCCATTATCAATAATACCATGTACAAATATAATATACTATGTCAACCAAACGAGATTTAATATTTCCAGCGAATATCTCAACCATTCATACTTAGCAAGTTTACTAAATAAGAATAAGTAATTTTAGACTTTTTGGGAAATATACTCGTATTTTGTTTCCACAAGTTAAAACTACGAGATTGCCTATAGCCCTATGCAATATATTGTAATTTCAGACCTTTGCACATACGAAAAGCAAATCCAACAGAGCAGCAAGATGTGACATAAAACGTACCAAAAAACAAAATTCATGTAAATATTCAGACGCGTTGTTTTTACTAGATTAACAACAAATGTAGGCATGTTACCGGGACAGTCAGTGCAGCAGACGTGAAAGCAGATCTGCTTTCAGTGCAATATCAATAAAAAAAAATCATTATCATCCGAGCTTAAATGACAGGTTGTCGATTGCAGTACGTTAATTCTTATTTCAAGGAGTGTGTCTATCACATTTTAACATTTATTGATAATGTTTGCTGTCTCAGGAACAGTGTCACTATGAACACATATAATTATATTTATGTATTTAGTGCATATCAAAATGTCCTATGAAATTATAGTCCTAGCCCAGCACGTTTAAACCTCTGGAAAACAGTTCGATGCTTTGAGCCTCGTTCTAAAACATGCGCTAAATACACGTGGGTAAAGTGCCGTCACAGATTAGCCTGGCAGTCCGCACTGGCTTTTCGTGTAAAATCCCTCAACAGCGGAAAGTGTTGTCCGCGATTCATCTTTGCGGACTGCACACAATAATGTTGGACGACACTATATGCACATGAGTTAAGCCAAATTTTGCAAAAACGAGTCTAATACTATACCAATTATAAAATAAACAGAAAACGTAACAAATCAATACATCATTGTGAAAATAAATTGCTTTGCAACGCACGCGGTTCAATGATTTTGATATGGATTGTACGGATTGAATCCAATTAAAACACATGTTTATTTATATTGTTGTTATTATATGATTTCATTTTTTTTGTCTTGTAATACGGGTCGTTTAATGAATATCAGCTTCCTATCTTGCTTGTATCAATTTAAATGCCATGGATTCTGTTAACTAAAGTATGGAGTATTCCCCAGCAGACCACGTTGATTGATAGGATTAACAGTTGTATTTATATTAACCCATTTATGCCTAGTGGACTCTCCCATCCTTCTTAATTGAATCATTTTTTTTCCAAAATTAGGGATGACTAGTATATTCAATTCTATATAAATTATATAATATTTCTTACAGAAATAGGTCAAAGCAAACATCGCAGACCCTGATGAGACGCCGCATCATGCGGCGTCTCATCTGGGTCTACGCTGTTTGCCAAGGCTTTTTTCTAGACGCTAGGCATAAATGGGTTAATTTCATTGGGAAACATGAAACTGCCGAAACACTACCACGAATGATAATCCTGTCCGCTGGTCTATTAATTAGGAAAAAACACAAATTTTCTACACAATACAAGACTATACAGGCAATAGTCGGACACATTACAATCGGTTTATCAGTCATGTGGACACTTAAAGAGATATCGCTGTGGATAACGCAGAAAAACAATAAAAAGAGCCGTCATGAACCCGTAGAGATTAACCCAATTGAGTAAAGAAATGTTTCAATGACCTGTCGGTCGCTGACCCCTTACAAATATTCACTGGGAACGTTAAGATTCACAGCTGCCTTTAAGAAATCCTTTTTATGACGGGAATAAAAGGCGTAATGTGCTTCGAAACACGCATTACTGAGGAGGCAATACAATCAGCGGACAGGTCAACAACCATCAGATTATTTCCGGATTAGTTTTGATCCAGTTGTTTTCTGACGGGACTTGTTAACAGATATTAACATATTTGAATATTATATAAAATTTTCTAACACAAAATATGATATTTTTCAAGTAAAAAAAGGTTATGTAAGCTAGTTAAATTAACAAAATGCATTCCGTGGAATTCGATCAAGGGCTCTTAAGGAGCAGAAACGCTTCCACGGCACAATTCAGACAGAAGGAACGGCGTATTAAAACGCTTTGTAACAGAATATGGTGTACGAACTGGTCCAAAACTACTCTAAACTGTCCGGGACAGTTTATAAACCGTCCCGGACGGTTTCTAAACTGTCCCGGACAGTTAACTAAACTGTCCCGGACAGTTTACAAACTGTCCGGGACGGTTTAGGAAAGTTTTGGACCGTTCGTGCGCATAAACCGTCCGGGACGGTTTAAACTGTCCGGGACAGTTTAGTAAACTGTCCGGGACGGTTTAAACTGTCCGATACGGTATTATTTATATCAGCCAATCAGAACACTCCTTACAGTAATGCTTTTCTTTAGAAGTCGTAATGTAATATCGTTGTCATCTCGAGCGACGCTATTTTTCTCGGACAAAACATGATTTTAAAAATATTTAATCAATAATTGCTGCCAAAAACGCCAGAGTTAAAAATGAATATTTTAAGTACTCGAAATAAATGTATTTGCCCACAAAGTATTTCTGACATTGGTAACGAACTTCTTCTTTTACAGTCGCTGCCCTGAAAATGTCGAGTAGGTGTAAACTCGGGATATGATGTGGTCATTCTGTTCACATTTCTAGCCAGAGCATCCAATCTTGTCAGTGAAGAATTAATCACCTCAAGGGACCTATTTGTCTCTAAAATTCTTGTAATGGAATTAAACACATCCCGACAAGTCTCTAAAAACCGAGCTCTGTCCATATTCGCGTAACAATGATAAATTATCGAACAATCACTCGAGTAAACGTTTTTAAAAAGGAAATTCTCACTTTCGAAATGGCACACAAATCGAGGGGTTAAAGCCAGAACGTGATAAGTGCACTTTTTATCAAAAATCACTTTTTTGCACTTTCATAGAGTTATTCCAACGCTCTACAATATGCACTATTCCCTGGAATCACATCGTGAATACAACATAGGTTATCCGAAAGAACCAAGGTGCACTAAGTGCTTATCGACAAATCTGGTGTATGCCAGAATGCTTCAAGTGCACTTAAGTCATTTTGGCACAATAAGTTTTCATACATATTGAGAGGAAAAACATGTGCCAAAAGGATTTAAGTGCACTTAAATCATTTAAGCATAAGCCATGTGTGCATATATTTTAAGGTAAAAACAAAATATGAAGCCCTTTCCTTGTTAAGGAATTATTGCATCTTGTTTATTTAAACAGGAATACACAAACTATTGTGCTAATTTGTAATTAGATAGGGAGAATATGCCTTCATTGGTGCTTATCTAAAAGACATTATTCTCCCACTAAGATGGTAAAATAAGATTTGATCTAGAGGCTGTTTTACTGATTCCATGTTCTCGTGTGAGCCAAGTTTATTATAAAAGAAAAAGAAAAAGTTTCAATATTTTCTTTTACTGTTTACAAAACACAAGTTTGACATGTTTATTGTGGAACGAAACTGAAGGAAAATGCGGCTGTGAAGTGGGAACCTGTCTTTTGACTTACATGAAATCCCTTCCCATCACAGTAAAGAATGTCTGTTTTTATTCTGACTGTTGTAGTGGTCAAAATCGAAATTAGGTTATTACTGTTGCATTGAAAAATGTAAAAACATAGACACCATTGAACAAAAGTATTTAGAAAGTGGACATACCCAGATGGAGTGTGATAGTGAACCTGCTTCCATTGAATGAGCAAAGAAATTTACATTGGTATATTTACTAATGGGGAACCAATTGTGAGGGTTACACCAAAGAGAACTCCATATGTTGTAGTGCCTATGAAAAACTATGACGCTTTTTATATCAAGCATGTAGCTTAAACTGTAATGCCGCCAAATGTTTTAAATGTAAGTGGACAAAAGATTATATGGACAAAAAAATTGATAAAACTACAATTGTGATCCAGGTGTGTGTTTTTTAAGTGCAGTTTTGATGATACCAGTTTTCAGTGTGGTAAACTCATATCCTCTATAAAATCAAATCAAATCCTCTATCAAAGGACTTTCTATAAAATGTGACATACAACCCTTGTAGATTCCAAACTTCCAATAACAGCAACAAAGAAGAAAGACCTGCCATCACTTCGCTCTGAAGCGATAATTCCTTCAGAATATCACCAGTATTTCAAGAATATTCAAGACCCAGATACAATAGAAGATAGATAAGATGCAGATGTGGAATAGAATATCTGAATCTTAACTTTCTTCCATTGTTAAGGTTGGAGACACATTTGCATGTCCTGTTCAAATCTAGAATGCAAAAGAAAATAAGTATGTACTTCTACAAAAAGAATTACCATTATGATTATTAAAATAAACTTGTTTTAAGTGCACATGTTTCGTTTAGTCTCGTAAAATAGATGCATAGCACAAGGCTGTTATGCTTTAATGGCACTAAGTCCTGTATGGCATAGGAAAAGCATTGTTCAATTCTTATGCAAAATAGCACCAAGTGCACTTAACACAGTTGTACTCTGAAAATATATATGTTTTAAGTTTATGCCAGAATGAAGTAAGTGCTATTTTGAATACAAAAGCATTAAAATATTGTATGCAATCATATAATATGTTTACAATATCATAACAATACTATTACCTATATTATAACCAAATATTACGTTTATATTCATATTCATTTAAAAGTTGTAGTCTGTCAAACCTTAATTTTGCGTTTTTTTCCACTATTTGAAAAATGGAGTTATCACGTTCTGGCTTTAACCCCTCGAAATGCGAAGTGTTACGAGTGTTCTGATTGATTGATTGACTCTCTTAAGAACCTATGCCGTACTAAAATTTATGCCTGTAAACCGTCCGGGACAGTTTAGGAAACCGTCCCGGACAGTTTCCAGGAAACCGTCCCGGACAGTTTCCTAAACTGTCCCGGACGGTTTGTAATCCACAAAATAAATCGCCCGGTACAGTTTACAGACGCACGAGCGGTTCAAAAGTAAGAAACTGTCCGGGACAGTTTAGTAAACTGTCCGGGACAGTTTACAAACCGTCCCGGACGGTATATAAACCGTCCCGGACAGTTTAGAATAGTTTTGGACCAGTTCGTACACCATAACAGAAGGGTTGACCCATTCGTGCCTAGCGTCCTGAAAAAAGGACATTGCAAACAGCGTAGACCCAGATGAGACGCCGCATAATGCGGCGTCTCATCTGGGTCTGCGCTGTTTGCTTAAATGAATTTCTTTATGAAATATTCTAAATATAGAAATAAATATACTTGACACCCCTACTTTTGGAAATAAATTGATCCAACTTAGAAGGATGGGAGAGTCCACTGGGCATAAATGGGTTAATCACGTGGCGATCTGAAGGAAGTAAATATGTCGAAGTCCGTGCCGAAACAGGTATTTTTCGCCGTTTTATACCCTTTTAAACTTAAGACCAAACAAAGTATAAAGGGGAGAAAGAGAGCTTTATTTCTACATACTACTACAGCTCAAAGTACAAAAAAACATATAATATCAAAGTATAAAGCGCGCGCTGACCGTACATAATATACAACAGTTAAGAATGCGCGCTCAAAAGAACATAAATCAAATACTAGTATGCGTCAACAAATACCATGCGAAAGGTACAACTATAACATCCAATTGGTAGCGCTGAGTAATACATGTGAATTCAAGTAATGATCTATGACAAAGCGAAGGTGGGTACATTGAGGATACTAAAAATACAATTATATCAAGCTCGTAATGTTCCACATAACATAAATCAACAATGAGATAAAAGCACTGTATTAACAAACACTGTTTGACTATTGACCTTCCCAAACCCATTGCCGTTTTATACCCTTTATTACTTTTTTTTCTAAATGTTACTCACTTTCTAGCCAAATCAGTAAGAAAGTGATTTGCATTTATTTCATATTAATATTCGCGTTATATTTCGGCAATTGTCGCTACGACTTTTCTTAGCGGGAGCTGTAATTTTGTGATCACTCTAAGAAATTTCAAGACGATTGAAGTCGATATATAGCGAGTATTAATACGCAATAAAAGCTTATCATTTTCTTTTCGATATTGCTGAAGAGTGAGCGGTATTTGAAATAATCATAACAGAAATAAAGGTTATGAAACGGCGAAAAGTATCTGTCTCGGCATGGACGTCGCCATCTGGACGACTATTACGTCATTACCCCCTCTGTGTTAGTAGAACACGTAATATCCACATAAGCGACACAAGCTTTTATATTTAACTGAATTTTATTTTGCTTAACAAACTTTTTGTTAAAAGAAGCTTTTTTAGATTAAGGCCTTTTTATGCTTGTTTGAATATGAGGCACATTTTATTTTGTGAATATATGACTTTCTTATGAACATTGCCATTTTGCCGAACTGTGAACGATTTCCATTATATTTGATATTAAGTCCAGACGATTATTTTTATGCGTATCTTCACATTATCGGGTTCAGATTCAAACCGTACTTATATAATTGTGTTCATGTTTTAACCCATTTATGCCTAGCGTCTAGAAAAAAGGCATTGACCCAGGGTCTTCGCTGTTTGCTGAAAGAAATTTCTGTAAGAAATATTCTAAATATAGAAATAAATATACCACTAGACGTCCCTAAATTTGGAAATAGATTGATCAAATTTAGAAAGATGGGAGAGTCCACTAGGCATAAATGGGATAAGGACTTTAGGTCGTCCATTAACCACGTACAATATTGATTTATTATTTAGATATTATTCATGACTGAAAAGCACAGAATGAGGTTAACATTGAAAATGAATAATTTATAGTCATAATGAAATTGAGGAAACAGTATCAGATGGCAATCAGCAAGTCATTTAACCACCTTGGCACAGCCATAGCACATGATTGTTGTATAAACTTGTTTTTACGTTTTGCTTTACCCAATTTAACAAATATGGAAATGATCAAACGTTCATACGTAACATCGTCTTATAAACGTTCTCAATGAATGTTTGTAGGACATGTTTACATAATGTTTGTACTTATGTTCAACACCGAAAAGTGCAAGCATACCAACACTGCTGTGCCTACATACCCGAAGCAAAGGTTAAGAGGCAATGAAAATGCGAAAACATCACAAGGCTGAGCGATGTAATTTTTATTTATGCCTCATGAAATTATATTTATAACTTTCTTATTGTTATACTTTTTCATGTTTTTGCCACCCAAAACACTCGGTATAGATTTGTCCACCTGCAAATCTATAGCTTTTTCGACGAATGTCAATCAAAGTTAAGTTAAACATCTATTATATTTATAAGCTTTTGCAAAAAAAACAACAACAACAACATAATGTGAACCCCACCTAACTGGAGTGAAAGTTAACCATTTTTAGCACTCACTTTCTAATTCAATCGAAACTGTAAGTTTTTCTTAATTGTAAAGACTTGCAAAAAATTATATGATGTGTTCAATACCATGTAATAATCGCACATTGACTAAAAAGTTCAATTAAGATCACTTGGTATTCATGCTTTTTGTGTCATTTCTTTGGCTTATGGATTGAATGGATTGTAATTGAATTAATTGAACGAAGACTTTTTAGCCAATTCATTTCACTTAAAACACACCACATGGGACTCGTGCATACAGTGCAAAACGATTTGAGATAAAACAAAATCTTAAGTGAATGCACAAACAATGAGATAGGCCATTTACTATTGCCACGCATTCATAATGCTTTGTTTTACTGTTTACTTATGTGAAATCAATAACAATAACGTCATGGCATTGTATAAACACAAACACAGTTAATGCAGTATTTCACTTTGTGCTCAACTATTTCATAACGTGCTTTTAAACTATGTCTGAAAATTACTGTGAACTTTAAAAGAAAATAAAACCACGTTGTGTATTACAATATCATTTGCCAAAAATGCATTGGTACTTAGATCAGACAGACAGAATGTTTAATATCATAAATTAAATTGAAGTATGGTTTTTGCAAGCTTGATAGCGCTAGTACGTAACAGAGCACTTTACAACTTTTTTTTATTTGCGTTATGATGATATAGTCGGAGTTATGTTATGGTGTTGTGTTGAACAACAGTAAAGTTTGGTGAGGCTCCATCAAAGTAATAAAGCATAATGCTTTTTGTTGTTTTATATCGAAGAACGCACATTATCTTTTACACATTGTGGTTTAATATTAAACACACATGAACAACTATTGGCAGATCCTAAGTGCATTTCTTAAATTTCAATCTTGATTGCAATAAATGTACTTTTTCTATCTAAGTGACAGACAAACTGCTATCTTTAAAAAAACACAGGTACGTGCAATTAATGCAGAAAAGGCTTTTAAGTTTAAGTTTAAAAAGTTAGTTATGATCACACTTACTTAAGCCAAACGCCGGAAAGTCGTAAACTAAAAAAAATCAGTTTCAAATAAGATTTGTATGACTACATAACATCTTATTTGAAACGTATACGCCCTACAATCAGATCCACTAGATCATTTAAATACATCAGAACCCCTCTACCTTCTTTGATGCAACGGACGTAATGCGGATAAAAAAATGTTTTACTTGAATGGATATTTCTGCTGACAAATTTCGTCATTGCACCATTTTTTTGTATTCATTGACGCCTTTATTGTTCACAAAAAAGCTCGTGCTGTTCCGGTCTCACATTCAGATATCGATTAAACGGTCTATAATTAAAGAGTGTAATATCCTCTGACTAGAATAAGTTCCTTAAATAAATCGCAGAAAGCTTGTAAGCAACTCCAAAATCCATTTTCGTAGGAGCAAAAGCGGCCTCTGTTGATACGACGTCGTAATTGCGGATGCCAACAACATTCGCTCGGCAATAATAAGGTTATCAAACATTGTGTTTACAGAAGCTCACAGAGTGGCATTTACCGATATCCCCGTTCATTCGACCTTATCTGACACGTCCTCTTAAATGGCCCATAAAACATATGGAGCCCCATCTCCCGTTACTCACGAATGGAATTCCGCTCTTTGAATTTGTGGAAGAGAGCACAAATAGTAAGGTCAATGACCGATGGTCCTGTTTCCTATAATATGCGACTCCCATATCATGTTACTGGTTCCGTCGTATACGGTAAATTGCTATTGAGATCACAACAGATAGGCATTGTTAGCATTTGGTATGTCCATTATTTAAATTCTTCTGTTTAGTTTTGGTTTTCATAATTCGTATTGTCAAAATGGCGAAATTCTGCCTAATTCAGATAAAGTTGTAAGTGTTATAATTTGGAATTTGAATGAAAGAAGATCAGTAATTAGCAGCGATATACATGACCTTTAGGACTTTGACCTTTGTTGAACAGGTGTTTTACGGGCAATAAAAGATACGTTACATATGATTTACTCATTCTCTCGAGATAATTAATTAATGTAGGTGTACGACCAGAGAAAAAGATTTGGGTCAATTATACCAGAGCCCAATTTTGGGATGAGTGATATTTCAGCCATGGTGAAACCCTTTAAGTTCATTATAGCACGCAAGTAATGAATGGCATGCATAGAAAATGCAATTAGTGGAGAAAACGTCATAAATGTAGAAATTAAAATGCATTTGCCGCATCGTCATGAAGCTATTTTGTTTGTGTGTAGATTTTGTATTTCCATGAAGTCATCAAATTACATCACCGTATTATACCGCCAGTGGATACGTCCATCGCAACGTTCTCTGCAATTCAATATTTTGCGGTATGAACTATATTCCTGAGTAGAGGCATCTGTTTAAGAGTATTTACTGACGTTTGCAAATAAATCCAAGTAATTTTAGTTTGCTTTTGTTATTCTTTCTTGTTGATAAATAAATTTACATACTTTAAGTCTAACTATGTTAACAGGACAAATGTTCGACGTTTTATATCTTAGTAATTATGCAGATGTGTTCGTAATTTGATAGAAACAATTAAAAAGTAAAACAAATGAAATCAAAACGATGTGCTTAACGAATCGTGTAGAATTCATCGTTAAATTCACATTTCTTGTACATCAAACAGGTGGCCTTCTATATAGCCGAATTCTTTGTAAACGAGCCTTGAAACACTATTTTTTTTTTCATCATCAATTGTTTAACATCAAATGGAGAATATATTGCATACCGCGAGTTATCGGACACTAAATCAAGGAAAACTGTCATGTGCAATCATTAAACATGAACACCAGTAGGTCAATTTGATTTATAAAAAAACACACGATACTTCAAGGTGAACGTCGCGTCCTCTCACACTGATAGTATGTTACTCCAACGTCTTCATACTGGGCTGTCTATAGCCAAATTCCTTATGTACACCAGCAAAACAACAACAACAACAACAACAACAACAACAACAACAACAACAACAATAATTTCGATTGTCTCATCTGAATCTAGAATACTTTTGATGGGGATATTTCAAGCCTTTAAATGCTAATTTTAAATCTGAAATAAAAAAAGCTCATACCATAACATTGTTCTGGAGCTTTTCCATAAGTATGTCTTATTCGAAAAACGAACCGGTTATTATTTTATCCCACGGGAAACAGAGTTCGAATTGCGTTAATGATTATAATTAAGACAAATATTAACACAGTGCAACTGGAGATGCAACAGCAGGATATAAACACAGTGCAACTGGAGATGCAACAGCAGCATATAAATCTCAACAACACTTACATTTCTATATTACAAGTGACCGATTGCGCAATAGCCGCACAATTTAATACTATAGAAATCACATTCACAATTGTCAAGGTCTTACCAAACTCTTCACACATGTATGCATTATGTTCTAACCTTTCCTAAAGGACTGTCAATTATTAAGAAAATGATAACGATAGTACAATTCCGATTGCACTGGCCGGGTTGGACTTACGCTAACCGCATATGACGTTAGCGTCATTTTCATATTACGCGGGTCATATATTTGTGAATGAACAACTAATCTGCTGATTAATAAATATAAACTATTTTAAATTCGACACCATTTTAGCCACAATGAATTGAATTAAACTTCAATCGGAACATATAATATAATTCAGCATTACTTGTAACAAGCGAAACAATCGTTTTGAACGTCAAGTCCAGTATCAGATTTGTATTGATGTAAAGCCGAACTACGCACATCAATTAATGACCTCAAGAAAACAAATTGGTCGACATTACAATTTTCATTTTTATTATCTAATTCTGTCTTCAAATAACATTTATTCATGATATTCAAATATCAAGAACCGGTATATATCTGTTGTATTTTCAGACATCCTTCCTTGACAGTTAATAGACTTCATAATATCACACAGTTTCGTTTCAGACAGGTCGATACGGTAACATGTGGAAATATTATTCTCTTTTTATAGGATTGTCTTCAAGCATTTATGTTTTTAAGTAATTTGCGGACATTATTAAGATGAACAATTACATTGTATGAACGTTCGGGTGTGCCTTTAAAATAACAACAATGCGCTATGAAAGTTCGGGAGTGTCTTTTTAATAACAATAATGCTTTCTGAACTTTTGGGTGTGTCCTTCCATTTAACTTATTTTTTTTTAAGTATACATTGTTTCCAGCTGCGTGTTATTATTGTATGGTTATTTGTATATACTGCAGTAATTAGTAAACAAGATACAAAGGCTGTTTTGATTGAATATGTGTTCTCAGAAATTTGCGGAGAGCATTTGATAACTCGCGTCTGACAAAGTAATTTAAAAGAGCAGTTGTTATTAAGAAGATATCGTTTAACTATTGATATCTGCATATAGCGATGGCATTAACAAAATAGCTATTGTGGATTAGCAAACAGTTCATAAGGCTTATTAGGGGGCAGGATCAATGCGGTTCACAGGGGTTCACACACGGGCTGGACAGAATGTAAACACACCGTTAAGAATTTTATTTGTTCCAAATATCTGAAGTTATTGAAAAACTATTGCAAAAATCTATAGTGCATAAAAGACAATTTTCCTTGCAGTTTGTGCCGATATCTTAAGATTTAAGAATAAATCATTGTATACGTCTGAAATCGGCGCCAAATTTTAACGTTACGTGCAGCATATTAGTGTACATGAATGCGTTACACATCGAAACATTGGCCAAGAACACAGGCTTATTAAATAAATAAAAATTCTGACGTATTCAAATCGTCATAAGCAAAGTCACGTGATCATAGTGATTTATCAATAACAAACAGTCAACTATTAGCTGGCATGAAAGTATAGTCATTTAGCATTTAACGTATGGCATTACGCTATAATTTCAAAGTGCATTAAGCAAATAACAATTTTCACACTGTAAACAAGCGTGAAGAACCGACCTCAACCATAAGTTATTTTAAATATATTTAAATGTTGTGCATGAACACACTTAATCGACGACGTTAGGTCAAATCTATTTAAAACGACTACAATGGTATTTTTTCTTTGTAAACAAAAGAGAATAATGTATAGGGTCGATGGACTATAAAAGAAATATAATACTTCTTCATCTATATGCAGTCTGTTCATACAGACTCATAGTGAGTCTTATTTGTTTGTTGTCTTGATGAAAACTGGCTTCGTAATTTTAGTCAAAGCTGTCAGCAAAAGACCTTTCATTTTCGTATGCATAAAATGCATTTCATTTCAAGAAAGGCATTGCTAAACACTCATGTTGACACGGCGCAACGATACAACGTTACATATTAATTGTGTGAGGTAAGTACTCAATACAATATTATATATGATACATGATATATTAATGTCGAACTTTATCACGGTATGGCATAAATTAACATTCCAATTGCATTAATTGCATCTGTTCCCGATGTGACCGAGTTGACCTTGGATGCGCTCGGAGTCTACCTCACATTGTTTGATACACAACGTGAAGAGATACGACCAAATAAAAAACTCATTCGGAGGTACACTTTAAAATATGCAATGCCATGTACTTATAAGCATCATTAAACTTGACGGATCATTCACACCTGCGCAAACACAATAATTCGAGCAAAAACTATAAACAGCTTGAGTAAATATGAACAACAGAGACCACTTCCTGGAAACCAATTGTTACGAGTAGAAAAATGTGTGGCTGCACGCCAGAATCAATACGTCTGGGACAGCCGTTCCCGCCAACATCTCGAATCAATACAACAAATGCACTCAATATATTCCCGCTATGGTTTTCGTTCTGAGCTCGGTATCTCTTAATGTTTAATTTGTATGCAATTTGCGTAATTAGCCGAGGCGTATATCGCCAGTAAACCTACTAGATCTTTGCAAGGCATTTAGGTCACCGCTGTAAATTAATTATTTAACCAAATTTGGGCTCTAAAATATTTCGTGCACCGTTTTAAAAGAAACAGATGAGATCTTTTGTTTGAATCAAAATTTCCAATGCACGCTAAAAGATATTCGTTATACTAATCGAAGTTTTTTGTTTTATTTTCAATACATCAAAACGTGATTAGAATGTACTCTTAATATTTAATTCGATACTCATGTTTTATACTACATAGCAATACAACTGGGCTATTGTATTACCATTAAATTGTTTATTCAGATACATTATCGGTACTATAAAATTGTACCTATCCGAGTTGTCTAGAAAGGTACATTGAACAAATAACATGAACAACATTGCGACCATGACATCGTCATTCGGGAATGACATTACGTTTGCATGAGGTGGTTCCAAATGTCATTTCCTTCAGATGCACGGAAGCGTCTAAGCCATCTATTGCGATGTTCCGAATCATCATCGGTATTCAAGATAGGTCTGGCTGGCTAAGAACGGTACTTCAAGATAGGTCTGGCTGGCTAAGAACGGTACTGCGTCTGTTTTTTTTGTAACGGGAAAGGTCATCTAGAACTACTTTCAGTAGGCGAATCTGATCAATGACAAAATCAGAAAATAACGTACAGGATTGGAGTCAGACATGTTCGAGAAGTCGGGACCACTAAGCAGACTGTGTCTCTAATTATAATTATTATGATGTACGACTGCAAGAGCGGGGCTTATGGAAATGTGCTCTGTAGGATAAAAAATTAACATTTCGCGTTAAATGCAATTGGCCGAAAACTTGAGAATCGTGAAGCGATAACACATTTCTCGCTTAAATATATATAGGGTGCAGTAGTTTCAATAATTTGGAACCAAATAATTTCCAGTACTTGCTCCTACCTGTAACAATTCAAATGAGTGTAGTATATCCCAAGTTTACACAATGTATTTTGATGAGAATTGCAATGTTTCATACACATTTATTAAGCGCAATCAAACATGAGCTTTTAATGCCGCTAAAAGTGATATCATTCTGTTTTGTTAGTCAGTCAAAAAACCAGCACAGGTATGTGCCAGAAATTGGCGGGAAATTCATAGATTATTGTCTGGAACTACTTTTGGAAATATTTTAAGACACGAATGTTTGGCATCGTTCCATCGGCTGAATAATCCAGAACAGATCTGTTTGGATGATTCCTTGTAGGTTGCAATGAATAATGGTTAGACAGACTGCGTAGGTGGATGTGTGTGTGTGTTCTCATCATAATGAAGGGTTGTTTGAATCCAACCTATGTATTATCAAGTCACTCCCATTGTCCAGTGATTGATATTTTGAAATGTCATTTTACGGAATACTTGTTCACTTACATACTTTTTATTATTAAATAACATATTTTATCAGAGAACGATTCTAAGCTATGTTTATAGATAATGTATCTTCTATTTATGATGTGCTAAAAATAGGCCACGCCGATTTACCATCGTTTGCCTGTCTTATTCAATTACAAATAAAATATTGTCTTGCGTAAGATGAAATGTCAAGGATTATCTTAAAACACATTACTGAAAATTGGATACACATTGGAGTATATCTTGTCTAGACGATACAAAATATATTGCGTACTTTTGCTACCTTGTACTTTGACGTTGGTAGTCGAGTCTCGAGTAATTTGCTCCCCGCTGTGTCCGTCATTTTTGATAATTCGTTTGCTTTGATCAGACTGAGGAACAAATTGCATACCTTAACGAACAATGGTGATAACACATTGGTGTTTACGGGTTGAAGATATGGGCAGGTACGTAGATATTATAGACTTGTCGTGTTATTTTTTAAATGCAAAGGTGACCCTGAAGCACGGACCTCGTACGATGACGGATCAAACATGTATATTGTAAACAACGTTGTTGTGAAACAGTTGCCACCAAGCGTATTAATATATTGGATGGCTTAACTTGCTTATCATTCTTACCGCCTCATATTGATCATAATTGCCGCTCACCTTCAGGTTACCTGTTGGTAGGTCATAGAGAGGCCATCAACACATCAGTATTACTGATGCAACATATTCGCTTACTAGCCTATCAAGTATTGGTTGCTCGGACAAGATTGTGTGGAGAGGTTACACCCATTCACATGCCTATGTGGGATAGTACCATGTTAAATTCAGCCAAAACAAATCGTATCTAGCAATTAACCTAGTAAAAAATGACGAACGTATTAGTAATGGTCACGATGTTAATACAGATATTGATGTTAAAATAAAATAAATGTTCTTTCGTCGATACTGACCAAATGATATTTATGCAAAATAAAATACACCTCAATTAAATAATAAAATAATAGTATTGCATTTATAATAGCGAGAGCGAATCGATTGAGAAAAAAAAGAACTCACGTTTTGAATGAATGGCTCAAATAATACAATGGATATTGCTCGAAAAAATGGTCCGTTAGTCATCACATACATCGACAGTTTCGTTCAGTGCGAATACTACTCAACTGTTAAAAAATATGTTAATAGTTAATAAAGACGTACTAAAATAAATATAAATTAGGACTCTTTCGGTACTGGTTTTAATAATTGATGACACACCAAGGAAGGCATTGTTCAGATATTGTTTTAGCATAATTATTTTGTGAACTATTAAAATATAAAAAAACATTGCAAGAGCTTCATAATGGTATTACTTGAAAACCATTTGCAGGGCAAGTCTATTTATCACACATTCGGCTGAATATACAGTCGAAACTGACCTAACGGCCACCTGAATTTACCGGTCACCTGCAGACAACGGTCAGTCTGGAATCCCCCCGACGAAAAACACTCTATATTACACTTGAATTCAACGGCCACCTGTCCATAACGGCCAACGGCCACTACATTCCACTCCGAAATTCATGTTTGACCTGAAATCAACGGTCACGCGTCAGTCGTCTCGAGCCGCGAAAATTAAAAACACAGCACATCATGTGTCCGTCTATTTTGCGGTAAAAGCGTCTGATAGCGGTACATGTCTTTGATATTATAAAAGCGGCCCGCTGCGAGTAAACAAACAATTTGTGCATCCATGACCGGTATGTAAAATTGTTTCACCATTATTATTGAATTTTCATTTTGATTGCATTAAAAGACCAATTGTCTGCAACTCATTTTGCTACCAGTTGTTTATTAAAAATATATTTTATATTCGTTACTTTACATGACTAATCCACTCCTCTAAGCCGAAATGATCCGTAAAACAAAATTGTGTCTTTGTGTCGTATGAACGAATCTGCACTAAAACTAAATTTAGGTTCACATATGTATATGTCATTCGATGTTAGACAAATGTATGCTGAACTGACCTGTCATGTGTTTGGTTTCGAAATTCTTGTAACCTACGTTTATTACGATTATCATTTTTATCTCCTATACCTTCATATGATAGCGTTTTTTTATTTGTAAATTATTGACCAAGAACCACTTTTCAGATCTCATGGCGGATTAATTGTTCCTGTAGTCAATCTATACAGAGTGAGTTCTAGATAAGCTATTTCTTGCTAAACATAATTAATTCTCACAATTGAACGTAACACGTTATTAGTCATTGTGATCTATTTGTTACCTAGAAAGCAAGAAATATACATATCTTCTGAGCATGTGAAATGTACACATTTTAAATCAAATATTGTCTGTAAATGCAATTGAAAACAACTGCATGTTAAGTTGTGGAAGCTGAACATGTATGTTGTCAGTAAATTCATACAATAAAACAAAGTTTAATAAAGGATTGTGAACTGTGATGATAGTTTTTGTCAAAATGATGTATCAGAGGCTTCTGAATTCCACCTTTGCGAGTGTTCGATCTCTGCTTGCAATGAGGCGTACATTACGAGGATGCACTCTGTTTTTAATTATACATCGGTTCTATCTCTTCTTTCAATTATACCTCCATTTCAATGGTTCAATCTCTCCTTGCAATTATTCCTTCATAACAAAGGTTCATTCTGCGCCTGCAATTGTTCCTCTATAACACAGGTTTCATATTCTTGGGTTGTATCTTTGCCTGCATGGGTTCAATTTCTGCTTGAAATGTTTCCTCCATTGCACGGGTTCCATTTTTGCTTGCTTGAAATGTAACTCATTTGCACGAGTTACATCTCAGATTGCAATTGTTCCACGGGTTCTTTCTCTATTTGCAATGATTCCTCTGTTGCATGGGTCGAATCTCTGCTTGCAATTATTCCTCTATTGCACGGGTGCTATATCTACTTGCAATTTTCATCCAATACACAGGTCTAATCTCTGCTTTGCATGATTCCTCCAATACACAGGTCTAATCTCTGCTTTGCATGATTCCTCCAATACACGGGTCTAATCTCTGCTTTGCATGATTCCTCCAATACACGGGTTCAATCTCTGCTTGCAATCACTAGACATATTGAACGGGTTCTATCTCTGTTTGACATGATTCCTCCATGGCACGGGTTTAATTCCTGCTTGCAATGGCTCCTTTGCATGGGTTCGATCACTTCTTGAAATGTTTTCTTTATTGCCTGTACTCTATCGCTTATTGCAATGATTCATCCAAAACACAGTTTCAATCTCTGCTTGGCATGATTCATCCATTGCATGGGTTCAATATTTGCTTGCAATGGATGCTCCTTTTAACAGGTTCGATCTCAACTTGAAATGTTTCCTCCATTGCACGGGTTTCACACCTGCTTGAAATACGTCGATCTTGTCTTTTGTTCTGACAACTCGTAAAAATTACTTATATCTGTTGAGATATGTTTTAGTTTTGACGAAACATGTTAATAAATTTGTGGGTGAGTTCGGTCATGGTTTAGCCACACAAAAGCTTCTTATTTATCTTGACATGGGTTCAATAATGACTTGGCACGAAAATACGTCGACATCTGAGCCTCGTTCTAGAAAAAATTTGGCTTACTGCATTCGCGTTAACTTGCATTTCATATTAACATGTGCAGGCAAATCAGGGCAGACACTTAATTTTTTATAGAAACTTTTGTTTAAACAATATTTCTTCTAAACGAAAATTCGGTGTACGCGGAAAATGGTGGTCTCTTATCAGCCCGTACAGGCAAAAATGGACCGACAATTGACGCACATGCTTTATGCCCATTTTTCCATAACAATGCGCATTTATTAATTCATTGACACTATTATTATTACAACTTGTCTGAATGTTTACTGTTATGCTTTTATGAATTTATGTAATGACCGTTAGACTTGCAAGCGATAAGCAAATAATATTTGACATTGAAATAAGAAGGCACATGGTACCTTTTTGCACCAATGGAGCGATATAGCACTGCTGCTAGACATTTTAAGTAATTAATCAGCATTTTGGAAAATGATCCATTTGATTTGCATAAGGTCGATTATATTTTAAATAAATCCCTCGAAAATTTTATAATAACACACGGAAAAAATGCTTAAGGCTAAATAACCTTGAATTTTGATGGATGCGAGCTGGTGAAAGGCTAAGAGCAAGTAACATATTAAACCGATTATTTATTCATGAGCCAAAAAACAACAACACTCTTCATGCATGTCTTCCGGGATTTGTCTAACAAAGTGTAATGAACATTAAACTGGTTATCATATGCAACATGTGTTCCTTTAGGAACATAGATCGCACAGGATTTTGTTGCACGGACCAGGTTATTATTAGACCACTTATAGTTGTGCAAAACATCAATTCCCGAAATATCCTAGTAAAGTGTACTTCTTAGAGATTTCATTAGGTATCCATGTAAGCGTCGCGCTATCGAATGCGTTGTTGTGTTTATTGCGTAGGAGATCGTTAATAATGGTTGAAGTAATACGCGTTCAATATTCTTATTTGCTTTTATCGCTAAATCCACTCATCCAACAAGCGAAACGGTAGAAACTCTAATAAACATCTATCCAGTTATTGTTAATGTCCCAACATTCATGGGCCCACGTTCTTGGTGCCAGTTACCAACATTTGCATAAAACGTGTTATACACGAACCGGTTTATTATAACTTATCTACTATTTTTAAGCTTTTAATTTTATTGTTACATTGTGTGTACATGTATTTATAAAAGCCATCTACAGAATAAAGTGGCGCTTAGTCCAAGGAATAACTAGTTATATCTGCCTTCTTAAGAATAAAGTGATCATTAGTGTAAGGATAAACTAGTTATACCTGCCCTTTAGAGAATAAAGTGATCATTAGTATAAGGATAAACTGGTTATATCTGACCGCTATATAGTAAAGTGTAAAGTCATTATTATTAGGGTTAACTCGTTGTGCCTGCCCTCTATAGAATAACGTGATCATAAGTATAATGGTTAACTAGTTATACCAGCCATATTTAGAATGAAGTGATCATTAGTTTAAGATTAACAAGTTAGACCCGCCCTCCAGAGAATAAAATGGATTATCATTACGTTAAATGGTCATATCGAGGATGATGATGACCGTTAGTTGATTGTAACCACATGGTTATTTTTTACTGATGTGGTGCACATATATAGTGATGCGGTGTCCCCCCCCCCCAGAGGTGAGTTTCTTGGGTGCCATGGAGAAGCATAAAACAGTTACATTCGCATTATGAAACATTCATAATAGGCCTATATATTCTTTGAAATATAAGTGTAAACTTAACGCCATTGACGTGATTGTGTTATTATTAAATACCATATATGGCTTTGATTGGCGATATATTATACAAATTTACTAAACCGTTTATGTCAAACGACACTGTGATGGTATGTGCTCTCAGACAACGCGTTATAACAACCAGTATTTGTACTTCAAACCATTGTTTAAGAAATGTAACATACACCACCATAGCATTCATCCTAGATAAAGTTGTTTACAAATTTAACTACAACAATAGCTAAAAATGTTTTTGAAGATCTCATAAATGAACTCAAAATTTCTAGCGTACAATACTAACAAAAAGTTCAATTAGGTAACAAACTGGCTGGTATGGTAATTTTACTCTTTTTGTACTTGGTTTGGCTCGAAAATGCCCCAGACGGATCAATTTTGGCTAGCTCCCAACATGCAGTTACGGTCTGTCTTACAAATACAAGTTTTCGTTGCAGACTTATTAGCTGTCTATGACTCGCATGTACATATATGCACTTATTGATGCGGCTATAGAAACTATTGGACGCAATGTCGGTGAGATAATTCCAATGGTAAGAGCTGAAAAACATAACTAATTAGCTTTCTATGACTTTCATGTACATATATGTCTTGTTCTGAGAAAACCGGGCTTAATTCATGTGCGTAAAGTGTCACCCCAGATTAGCCAGTGCAGTCCGCACAGGCTGATCAGGGACGACACTTTCTGCCCAAACTTGATTTTTGGTAAGGAGGGACTTCCTTGAAACTAAACATGCCATTAAAGCGGAAAGTGTCGTCCCTGATTAGTCTGTGCGGACTGCACAGGCTAATGTGGGACGACACTTTACGCACATGAATTAAGCCCAGTTTTCTCAGAACAAGACACATATATGAACTTATTGATGCGGCTATAGAAACTATTGGACGCAATGTCGGTGAAATAATTCCAATGGTAAGAGCTGAAAAACATAACATTCCAATTACCACGAAAAGTTAAAAGAAGCAATAAGTTTTGCATGCAAGTCGTGGTATTGGGTTCACCATTTGATGATATATATATTGAATTTTTAATGGGTTAATTATAATGTCTAATGTAATGCTTTGTGAAACCTATACTTTTCAACGTAAAACATAAGCTTGTGCGGCAATACTGGGAACCAATTTTATTTTTATTAATTATTTGTGAACTTTCTTATGCTTACATCTCAAAATAAACGTATTTTTACTAAATATCATATTATTGTAACAATTCAATCGATATGGTTAATAGTAATTTCCAGAATTTAAAACTGTGGATATTATGTTATGGATGGTGAGGTTTATTGAAATCTTTAAAGCCCATAAACCCAGAAAATCAACAAATATTTCGAACAATATTTCGAAAAAAGAAAGTCAACACATAAAACATCAATATTCCCGCTAGCAATAGCCAACATTTCAACGCTAGATGTTGTCTGGTAACAAAGATTTAACAAGATGCTCTTTTTTGGACAATATATTCCATAAATGTTCATGTACCAAGTTAGTGAACGCGTGTCGTATGAAAAGATATCGTTATAAAAACAAGCATTTTGTATCTTTTTATTATATATACGTACCATACCACATCTAGCGTTGAAATTTTGGCTATTGCTATATGGAACACTACGTTTTTATGGATTAACGTTATTAAAAGAAACATTGTGCGAAATATTCGTTGATTTTTAGGGTGTAAAAGTGTCGTCCCTGATTAGTCTGTGCGGACTGCACAGGCTAATCTGGGACGACACTTTACGCACATGCATTATGCCCAGTTTTCTCAAAACGCGACTCAACTTATGCTGGTCTGCAACCGCGTCAATTTATGTTTCGTCTAATCTCTTCCAGCGGCGCTTTGAATTGTGCATCTAATAGTGTTCCGCGTGACCTTGATTTTGAATCTGATTTGCAAATATACGGTACTTCACGAGCTTTCCCAGATGTGCCAAGGACGTAAAATAAATATGCGTCACTAAAATATGCATGCCATTTGAAGCATTGACGTTCTTAAGCGCATTTTCGTAATGTATTAACTCAAATTTTATAACTTAGTTTGACATGTATATTTACCACGTCTGTGATGTATCGCTAAATTGTATAATATTGTAGAGTTTATTGTTAAAATTAATTATGTGTTTAATTAAGTTCATTGCATGATATGCAATCTTGTCAGTAATCGAGTCATAGATTTTAATGTAAAAGCATGATATAGAACACGATCAATGTATAGTATAAAATTGTTAAGTGAAAATCATACGTTTGAAAATATGGTGGAACTGTGCAAGTCGACCACCACTTCTTCGTCCCATCCAATATGAATTAGTATTCCAACACATTGTGCCTTATCACGTCGGGCATATATCATCTTCATGCCGAACAAAAATGATTTCACTTAATAGGGCCATCTCCTGGCAATGGGAAAATTAGGTAAGACACAGATTCCTATGTTGTTATCGGGTGCCACGGGCGATATAGCGTATATATGACTTTATTGGACATAACTTGTATGATATCAGAACCACAGTTTTGAAATATTAAGTCAGCGAGTCTTTTCAGCTGCCTGAAAGTCTTTTGATAACTCTTTGTAAGCATTTGCAAGCCTCAATGCAAATAACTAGCGCGAGTGCATGACTGTTGCAATGTCATATTTTAGAACATTTTGCTGTAAACGAAGAATATTTTTGATACATATGTAGTTTCAAACTGGAATGACAATGTTGTATCCGCTAAGCGCGGTTTCAGTACACATACAAATTTTACTCATGCATGACCGCAGTTGTTTTACCATGTATACTCGTATGCTGTGAATGAGTAAGATTATACAATTCTTTATTTATGTTCTAACTAAAATTGTAATGCCACGCAGATTTCAAATCCATAAAAATGATAAATATCAGTTTAAAACAAAACATATTTAGCAATGCAATATGGGAATGCCACAATGTTAAGTGAATGTACAACTTTGTTATGTTACCGAAGCGAGGCATGAAATAACCGTATCGCCTTTATTTGCTTGTCCGTCCGTCCTTCGTATTGTTCAAACAAAAGCTGAACACGGTATTTGATTCAGCTTAGTTACCATGTTGAATTAGAATTCATAGCATCTTATTTTTTTTTCAAGAGATCAGTCTTTATTTACACTTCATGAACAGGTATGTGTATTGACCAATACGATAGTTCGTCCAGTTTTAGTCGGAAATGTGCCTTTGACGTCAAAGGAAACATGCTGTACAGGATAACAAAGTCTGTTTCTATGAAATTAACGATATAAATTAGTGATTTAGACGACCGCAAATAAAAATGTTTACATTGGCTAAACAAACTAATATGGAAAGTGTTGTGACACTTAAGCGTAAGTGAGTGTTAATTGTCCATCTTCTTGAAACACTTCAACACGATTTCTGGACTTATGCAATCGTTTCCGTGAAGTATTAAATTCATCATAATAATATCAATATGTTCTTCTTTGCATTTACTTAGCGTCCTGTCTTTCCTTTGTGCTTTCTCATAACAATAATACTTTTCCGCGAAAATGAAACTATATAAAAAGAACATGATTTGTCAACCTTATTGTTTGCTGTATTTTTGAAGCTGTTTACTTTCAGAGAAATTGAAATCGTCGACACAATTTCTTTTGATCGTAAGTATGTTATTTTTATTAGAATAGCATCGACATACATATCATATTATGATAATCAGATACTTATTATAGTAATAAATATTGATACTTTAAACCCGTGGAAATAATTTTTTTCAGATATGATTATCATGTATTGATAAGCAAGATATGAAAGTTTTAGTGCAGTGTAATTAAAAACAAATCATACACTAGTGCCTTCCTTGATACATGGAATTTTATTAATAGATACACTCCAAATCTTTCGTGGAACACATCGGACACTTATTGTGACATGTCCTACAACCAGTTGTGCACTACATCTTGCAGAAAGTCTTCTTGATAAACAGGACACTGTTACACTAAACCATAAATGCCTAATGATGTCTTGTGATTTTATGGTCGCCCTTTGAATGCCATTGTTCTAAACTAAACAATTGTCTGGTATGCACTTAACCCTTTGAGTGCTGGAACCGGATTTTGAAGGCCTTTGCAAACAGTTTGGATCCAGATGAGACACCACAGAACGTGGCGTCTCATCAGGATCCAAACTGTTTGCTATTCTGATAGTATTCTTTGAAAAAAATCAAAGAAAATGCTTATTTTATAAATTCAGCAGACGACATTTTAGCAGAAGACAAATTTCCCAGCATGCAAAGGGTTAACAACTTCCTCTAATTGGACTTAACTTATATTTGCGCAAATGCGTGTCTCTGATGACAAAATAATATCTATATAGGATGTCATAATAATTATAATCTACTTTAGACATTTTGATGCAATATTGATGTATTAGTTAACCAGATCAGTGACAAACACGCTACTTATCGTTTAATAATTTGAAAAAGTAACATTGTGCGCTATCAACAAACCGAATCGTCGTGCTAGAATGCAAATTTATGATTATAGCGTTCTATTTAATCAACCATTTAAGCTTATATAATCAAACATAACTAGAACGCGACCTTTAAAAGTGTTTTGTGTCCTAGAAACCATAACATCTTTAATCACAATCCATCACTGGAGTCATAATCACATGGAACAGAAATTTTTTAACAAATGAGCGTTAATGATTATTTCTTACGACTTCAGTAATAAACAGTCTTCTGTGCCGGTTATAGATTTATGAAATTACTCCCGCAATAAGATAAATATGTTCAAAACAGTTCGCATTGTCGGTTTCTGAAATGACATTTCTTAATTTGAGCCGTGCTCGGAAAAACGGGGCCTAATACATATGAGCCGTGCTCTGTGAAAAGAGGTTTAATGCTTGTGCGTAAAGTATCGTCTCAAATTAGCCTGTGTAGTCCGCACTTTACGCATATGAGCCGTGCTCTGTGAAAAGAGGTTTAATGCTTGTGCGTTAAGTGTCATCCCAAATTAGCTTGTGTAGCCCGCACTTTACGCATATGAGCCGTGCTCTGTGAAAAGAGGTTTAATGCTTGTGCGTTAGATGTCGTCCCAAATTAGCCTGTGTAGTCCGCACTTTACGCATATGAGCCGTGCTCTGTGAAAAGAGGTTTAATGCTTGTGCGTTAAGTGTCATCCCAAATTAGCTTGTGTAGTCCGCACTTTACGCATATGAGCCGTGCTCTGTGAAAAGAGGTTTAATGCTTGTGCGTTAAGTGTCGTCCCAAATTAGCCTGTGTAGTCCGCACTTTACGCATATGAGCCGTGCTCTGTGAAAAGAGGTTTAATGCTTGTGCGTTAGATGTCGTCCCAAATTAGCCTGTGCAGTCCGCACAGACTAATCAGGGAGGACACTTTCCGCTTTTATGATATTTTGTGTTGAAAGAAAGTCTCTCTTTAGCAAAAAATCCAAATTAAGCCGAAATTTTTGTCCCTGATTAGCCTGTGCGGATTGCACAGGCTAATCTGGAACGACACTTGACGCGCATGCATTAAACCACCTTTTCACAGATCACAGCTCATATGCGTAAAGTGCGGACTACACAGGCTAATCTGGGACTGTTTACCCCCCTCACTGTATTTACAATACCGCCTGCCAAGTACAGAATCAATTCAAACATGTTATTACACGAAGAGTTCATCTTGGGCTTTCATGTATATATCAAATGTCGTACGATGCATATTTAGACTTATTAAACGCATTTGAACAAGTTTTATCGTCAGCCAAGAATGTGAACACGTCTAGAGGAGGTCTAATTTGTCATGTTCACACGTCTAATCTATTGAAAGGCACTTAAAAATACTTAAAGATATAAATAAACTTTCGTTCTGTACCATTCGGTGCGTCTGGGTGAAGAGCAAGTGAGATTATTTAGAAAATGTGTCTCTCGTAGGAGGTAAAACAGAACGTATTGCTAATTAACTGTCATTCGTAATAACAGGGAAAGGTGTTCTATGCGTTATTAAAAGTGAATAGACTACCAAAATCATTGTAAACCTCTAATACTTGCCAATCATGAGAAAGCATGTGTAACAATCACTTGATCTTAATGACGAAAGTCCCAATTTGACATACGGTAACTTTTAAAACAGCCATTAATGCCCTTGATATCAATTGGCTCTGTGTGGAACATTTATTTACACTACCAACATGCGTACTCTTACAAACGCACCAACTTTTAGTCCAGTTATTCTTTAGAACATGTGATTATGCTCGACTTAATGGCTCGTTCTCGTGATATTATTGACGATAAAAAAGTGCACATAATCTTTTACGCACTACGTTATTAATTAATATGTAAACATATTCATACTGATGATAAACTTTGTTATCATATCTGTCAAAACGTATGCTTATGTACACCTCACGTTAACCTGAAGCTGAAAAAATAACAGACACTTTCATTGTTATTGTATTTGTGGTAGATTTGACCGCCCTGTACTAGTCCAGTCTCGCTTTTTAGTCCACGGAAGAAGGTCATTGACATTAATTCAGCGGCATAAGATGCTGGGACACTTTTATAATATACCCCACGAGTAGGTACATGTTCAGACTTAATCATATGGAATCTTCAGTGTTCATTGAATAATTATGCTAACAAGGGGACATGCGAGAATTAAAGGTGACCGACGTTTATATACAAGCTGGTCTGGTAGGTTCACAACACCAAATAAACGGGTGCCCACTGTGATCATTATTGTTTACGCAATAGTGTGTTTCGCCGTTAAGATCAGTGATTGATTGTAATAAAATACGCCTATGGAAAATGAACACAATTAAATCTTCATATTGATTGGAGTTTAAATTTTGAACAAAATTATCACCGATATGACATAAAGGCACATACAATTTTATTGTATTTTCTTTAACGGCCTAGTTTAGCTTAGCCTTACACATACGTATAAAAAGCAGGCTATCACAAAGTAAACATACTTCGTGACACATTTTGAGGACTATGTACCTAAATACAGAATGTATTTGGCTGTTCGCAAATGACTCCGTGAAAGAATGCAAAGGGGTAGGTCAAAGCGATAAAACTTTCTCAATGGGCTCCAGATAAAGTCAGAAATTAATGTAACGATGCACCGAATCTGACTGTTACCGACCGGTGCGAGGTACCCCCTGCCGCGATAACCACACTTCAAAATACGGACAGGGTGTGACATTGTTCTTTTTTAACCTTTTGCACCTTACAAGATTATAGTAGTTAATTGTATGTATAACATGTTTGTTTTGATAGCCATTTTTGTACATGCTTGTTTTTAATACATATTTGTTTTGATACCAATTTCGTGCATGTTTGTTTTTAATACTTGGTTGTTTTTATACCCATTTTTGTACATGTTTGTTGTTAATACATGTTTGTTTTGATACCCATTTTTGTACATGTTTGTTTTTAATACATGCTTGTTTTTGGAACGCATATTTATCGTGTTAGTCTCTGCCGATATATCTGTGAAAAGAAAACAACGACATCGCAAACCTCAAAATCATAACAATTTAAAGTTGGGTATGTGAATTGTAGTTTTATTTTTTATTTAATAATATTAATTGTTGCGTAGTAAAACCATTGTCATCAACAACAACGTAATACATATGCTGGAACAGTTGTGATATTTAACTTAGACCATGATATAATCGAGCTAATCTAATATGCACATAATGCCAACTTTAATGAATAGAAACAGTCAGTTATTCAAAGGTCGTGAAAAATATATCACTGCTCAATGTATATGTCTTGAAGAGAAAAGATTGTAAAAGATATTGCAAAGACGGAGCCATCAGTCAATAACTAAATTAACATATCTCATATACAAAAGACAAAAGAAACGTTTGATCTTAGAATGTCTAGTTTAATTTCGATAAACACGGTTAACCTTTGCTGCTGCATTTTCTCCTTGAATTATTTATCTTGTTGTCATCGTCAGTCGCTTACGCCTGTTTGACCTCTTTACACTGTCTGAGTACAGACAAGTTGCCGTACTATTCTTGACGTATTATTTCACCAGACACTTATCGGCTTTCTTTGCTTTGTTAGGTTGGTAGTAAGCTTGAACGTTTGGGGGTCGGGGGTCTTTTCAAACGGTGGTTGTTTCTTTGGAACGATTTGTTTTGACAGACATTAAATGAACTTAATTCATTAGAAATGTCATGACTCGACCAGATATCCAAAGAAAATGCATGCACTGAAAGATTATAAAAGTTTTTTAATTTCATCCGATTTTAATCGCAGGATGCAGTATCAAATCGTTTTGGAAGATAAACATTTGGTTGATCCTTGTCATGCGAGGGTACAAAGCTGCTGCGCAACGGGCGTGTTTATATCTAAGTTATTATTTTAAGGAGAAAAAAACATGGTTGATTGAGCAAGCACTATGCATGATATCGAGGAGTTACATAAATCAATTAATTATATCAAAACTGTTTGCCAATATTTAAAAAAAAAATCTAAACAAAGGAGTCGATAAGTAAAACAGTACGCTTCAGTTTCGCTCGCGGAGACCTGAAGTTACTGAATGGCTGATAAAACGGTGATAACACTTCTTCGTGTTAGCAATAAATATTGTTGATCAGGAAGGCCTTTGTTTCGGTATAATGAAACTAATTAACTAATTTATAATGAATTATTAGAACAAGATGATTACACGTGTTGAGAATGCATAATTGCTTTAAAAACTAGAATATTTGCAATTATATTTATAGAAAGGATTTCATGTATGTTTGAAATACATCTCAATCACGAATCACATCAGATATCTGAGGTAGATGCAATTATATAAAACAATCTAAACAACAAAGGTTTAACTATTAAAGGAGATTTTTTGTACATTATCCCTCATTGAACTTCGGTTGTTGAAACTAAAAACATCAACGTTTGTGGTAGCTATATTGGTCATATTAAACTTTGCACCTCCATGATTGTTCAAATACAAATATTAATACGTAATGAACATTCATAACTGGTAAGGTAAGAGAGTGCAAGCATTGTGTTCTAAGTTCACAGAGATAAAGTAACTGTTCCAATGTACAAAGTGTTTGTTATTACGCCGTGCGGTGAACATTGCTTACACCATGTGATTAAACATCAATTCAGATAACTTCAC